>NC_067486.1:68162840-68362840 GCF_947179515.1 Apodemus sylvaticus
CCAATACACTCTCCTTTTGCCTAAGTCAGCTAACAGCGATTTGTTTGTTTACCACTTGCAAAAAAAAAAAAAAAAGACTCATAACTCTTAATGCAGTGTCTAGTAATGCTCTCTAGTGCCCATTCAGTTCTTAGTTAATTCAACAATGAAGATCCAGGAAAGAAATAAGTTGCAGACAATATAGAACTCCCTTTTTAGCTCTATGAAAGCAGACAAACATTTCCTTTTCTTTCTCCTTCTTAGTGCTTTATCGGTCAGAAAAGTTTTCCCAAAGAGCTGTAACAAAGATACAGGGGCCAACAGTGGACTTCTGCTTCTCTTGCCTGTCACCTTCTCAGTCACACATTCTAAATGTGGACATCAATGTCACCTCCTCCCACCCAGTCTACTAGTTGCTTTAGTGGCTCCCAAGAGCTCTCAGGACTCACCAGGCAATGCGCCCCCCCCCCCCATGTCTGCTATCTATCTCTGTTCCGAAGCACAGACCTGGCAGGACACACTGGCCGCCTTGCTCTTTGCTTTTCCAATACACGCCTGCTCAGACACACGAGCTCATTTAAAGATGTGTATGCGGGGGTGGGACAGCAGAGAGGAGACAATAAGGAATGACCTTCTTCCTCAAGTGCTTTTATCTTTATTTAATTTAAAAGGTGTATTTTTAGAAGTTTTTTAACACTGTGTGTGCACATGCAAGGGTGTGAGCACGTGTATTGGTGTGTGCGCACCACTGCATATGTGAGGAGGTCAGAGGACAATTTGCAGGAGTTGGTTCTCTCCTTCTTTCCTTCCAAATGTGTGTTCCACAGATGGAAATCAGGTCATCAGGTTCTGTGACAACACCTTTATCTACTGAATTATTTTTGTCCACTGAACTTGTCTTACCAAGCACTTTTTTTAAAGACAAATGTCTGGAAAGAGACAAAACCTTACTTAGTCCAGGCATGCACATAGTTGTCTCTTCAGTAAGTACAGTTTTAGGGACTCTCACCCAACCCTTCTATTAGACTTACTGCTATTAGACTTAGCAAGCACCCCAGGGCAAAAAAGGAAGTGGTTCCGAAAGTATGTGACAGCCTAATTAGTTCCAAACTGAAACTACACATACCATTCCAAACTTCAGCAATTAGATTGATTACCAGAGGGAACTATCTGCAAAACAGGAGAGATGGACCTTCCCTCTGCAATTGTTCAAGCTTCTGCCATCTGAATGAGCAAGCTTATTCTGTATGTGGGACCTTTACCTGTGCCCACCATGCTGGACCTTAATAAGTCCTGTGAATTCAAAGGAGTGCACCTAATACTCTGGATATTCATCAACCATGTCATTTACTGTGCACTCAGGCCTTTCAGCAGCAGCATTACTGCTTCTGGAAAGTCTTATGAAGTTCAAGAGAAGATGGGACTAGCCCAAAATGAGGAAGAAGGACTTTATGTAAGAACTAGAACTCTGGGGCTGGAGAGATGGCTCAGCGGTTAAGAACACTGACTGCTCTTCCAAAGGTCTTGAGTTCAAATCCCAGCAACCACATGGTAGCTCACAACCATCTGTAATGGGATCTGATGCCCTCTTCTGATATGTCTGAAGACACTACAGTATACTCACATACATGAAATTAATAATAATAATAATGATAATAATAATATAAAAACAAAAACCAGAACTCCCACTCCCAGCCTAGGAGTAAGCAGCTTTTTTGACAGGCCCCCGGTGGCTCACTGCCTGTTTCTGTACGCTTTAATGCCACACAACAGATGTGAATAGTTGCAAAAGAGACTGTGACCTACAAATCCAAAAGATTTACTGACATACAAGTTTGACAACTCAGATTTAGAGATGAAGACAAAACTCCATTTGTTTGTTTTGAGACAAGCTATCTATGCATGTAGCCTAGTTGTCTGTCCTGGAACTTGCTGTGTAAACCAGGCTGGTCTTGAACTCATGGTGACCCTCCTACCTCAGGTTTTGAGTGCTGGGATTAAAGGCATGTATCCTGATGCCCAGCACGAGAATCAGTTTTAACAAATCATCTGTGGCCAAGTTGTACCTAGAACTAGACAATCTAAGGTAGAAGACAGTACTAGAAATAGAATTATTTCAATAAATTATACTATAGGGCTAGCAGATTAGTAAAACGCTGAGGAGATAAAGACATTGCCGAGCAAACTGACGATCTGAGTTTGATTCCTATATAAAGTTGGAAGAAGAAAAATCTCCAGAGTTGTCCTGACCTCCACACCTCTACTGTGACATGGAAATACACATGTATGCATACATACATACACACACACTCCAATAAATAGTAACACGTTTTCAAGAAATGTACCATAACTGCCAGGCGGTGGTGGCGCACACCTATAATCTCAGCACTTGGGAGGCAGAGGCAGGAGGATTTCTGAGTTCGAGGCCAGCCTGGTCTATAGAGTGAGTTCCAGGATAGTCAGGGCTACACAGAGAAACCCTGTCTTGAAAAAAACCAAATCCAAACAAACAAACAAACAACAACAACAAAATATATATACCATAACTTTCTAATATAGGATTAGTGCAATTTATATAACTCCCTTATATGTAATCACATTATACAGACTAAAAAGTTAAAACATCTAAATTTCTAATTTTAATTACACTTCTAATGTAAAAGTGAATTTCAAAACATAACTTGCAATCCACATTAGTTTCAAGTTGGAGTTCAATGCTACATACATCCATATCTAAGGTCTGAAAATTGTCCCACCTAAGACACGGCTTTGAATTTGCCCTCCTTCTCCCTCTAATTTATTTAAGGACACCCTTATTCAACAAGCATGAAGTAGATACTACCTCCGTGTAAAGCCTGAGTTAGTGGCTGGAGCAAAAAAAAAGCATCTGTTTGGGCCTGGAAACAGTAAGGCGTTACAGGAAAGACTCACTTGAAACTCACAATGGACACTAACATGAGTTCTTTCTTCTTTCTTTAGTTCCTTTTTTTTTTTTTTAAAGGTTTTTAAATTTTTATCTTACATGTATGAGTGTTTTGTCTGCATTATATGTCTGTGCACCACGTGTGGGCCTGGTACCTGAGGAGGCCCGAGGACGCCTTACATGCCCTGGAACCAGACTTATGTTGGCTGAGCGTTGACATGAGCCCTATGTCTGCTGAAAGAACAGTCAGCACTCTCAACCCCTGAGCTCTCTCTCTCTCACCCCCACTAATACTAGTTGCTACATCTGAACTTTTTGATGGGCTGGCAGTGCTACAGATCATGACCTCAGGCATGCTAGGCAAGCACATTACTACGTCACGACCAGCTCCAGATAAACAATTTTATTTTACCCTATTCTTCAAAAGTGTTAAGCTGTGTGTGATGAGGGTTGCTCATATTTGTAACGTCAATACTTGGGAGGCTGAGGTAGAAGAATTTTTTGTGAGTTCCAGACCAGTCTAGGCTGACAAGTCAAATACTGACTCTCTACCCTCTCCCCGGAAAACAGCCAAACAAACAAAATAGCCTGAGACGACTCAGTAAGAAAATACTGTTGAACTCAGGGTCTTCCTAAAGTGGGCTATAAAATTCCGCTAAGGCATGATAGAATTCAGAATTTGAACCTAACATGTTATACATTTGTTTTCACTAGCTTCTAACAGAGTCACCATCATCATCAGTGTCAGGAACATGAGACGTAACAGTAATGGCAATGTAATAGAAAAAAAACAGACTTTGTACCAACAGAAATCATGGGCATTTCTATATCAAGTCAAACTCATTATAGCTCTCTTGAAAGATTGTTTAAAACCATACCTATTTTTTAAATTATTAAAGTAATAAGACCTATAGATGAACTTTATATACTATGATAATAAAGGGCACTTACTGGAGCTGGAGAGGTGGCTCAGCTGTTAAGATTGAATACTCCTCTTACAGAAGACCCACATTTGGTTTCCAGCACTCAAGAGTCTGGCAGCTCACAACCACTTGTAAATCCAGGTCCAGGGGATCTGACACCCTCTTTTGGCTTCCATGGGCACAGCACTCATGTGCACATACCCCTATTCAGATATACATATAAACATAATTCTTAAAAATAAAAATAGGGGGCTGAGGGATGGCTCAGAAGAGCACTGGCAGCTCTTCTAGAGGACTTGGGTTCAGTTTTCAGCACTTGAATGACAGTTCACAACTATCTGCAATTCTAGTTCCAGGAGCTCTAATGCTCTATTCTGGCCTTGTTGGGCATCAGACACACATCTGGTGCCCAAATACATACACAAGCAAAATACCTATACACATACAGTAAATTTTTTAAATTAATAAATAAAAAATAAATCCTTGGCCAGGCTGTGGTGGCACACTCCTGAAGGCAGAGGCAGGCAGACCTCTGAGTTTGAGGCCAGCCTGGTCTACCTAGGGAGTTCCAGAACAGCCAGTGCTAAACTGTATACATTGAAAATATTTTGTTACAAGTACTACAATATAATTGACTTTTTTATAATGCATTTAATTTTGTATGTAAGAAAAGTATTCTACTGATGTAGTGCAGGCTCAACAGTTAAGACCACTGGCCACTCTTATAGAGGTCTTGGGTTCAACTCCTAGACCCCATGTGACAGTTCAAAACTGTCTACAGTTCTAGTTCCAGGAGATCCAATGCTCTCTTCTGGCTAGGCATTTAGGAAGTAGGAGCAGGTAGATCTCGATGTGTTTGAGATCATCCTGGTCTACATAGTGAGTTCCAGGCCAGCCAGGGTTATACACTAAGACTCATTCTCACAAAAACAAAAAAGAAAAGAAAATTACTTTAAGCTAAGTGTGGTTGGTTTATATCTGTGGTATCAGCATTTGGGAGGTAGAGACAAGAGACTCAGGAGTTCAAGGTTATTCCCAGTTACACAGCAAGTTGGAAGACAGCCTAGGCTATATGAAATTCTGCTTAAAAAAAAAAAGGAAGCAGAGAGACAGATAGACAGACAGACAGAAAGGTAGACAATCAGAAAGAAATAGAAAAGAAAGAAAAACAGGAAAACATGCCAGGTAGTGGCAGTGCACACTTTTAATGACCACACTTGGGAGGCAGAGGCAGGTGGATCTCTGTGAGTTAAAGGCCAGCCTAGTATACAAAGTGAGGTCCAGGACAGCTGAGGCTACCCAAAGAAACTGTGACTCAAAAATTGAAAAAAAAAAAAAAAAAAAAAAGGGAAAGCATTACTCTAAAAACAGACTTCATGAGGTTTCATCATACCCCAAAAAGAAGTCTGTTCTGTGACCATAAAATAAGCAAATAATCATATCCAAGGAGATCTCAAATATAAAGCCAAACCCACCCCTTTCTTGAGAGTCATACACTCATTTCTCAAGGATAGAGCAGAACCCATGCCACTATTTTTAGCAGCCCTCACATTAAGAGCGGTTTGTAAACAACTGTGAATGTGATGTAACAGCTCTGCAGACCAGAAGGACAGGGTCCCTCTAGTTCACTGGCTCACATCCTAGTTCAAACAGAGAAAGCCTCACACTAATCTAGCTTTCAACTTGTGGTTCCAGCAGTTAACCAGAGGGGTGGGGCAGGGGTGGGAGGGTGCCCTGCTGGACACCTACCTGGAAACTATTTCAAAACATAAACAACAACAATTCAATTTTTTAGTAAACCTAAACCTAAAGTAAGTATAAGAAATGGCCCCACTGGTAGTTTGACCACGCTCCACTGAGTCTATGGGCAACACAACGGTGACCTTTTTTCTGTCCTTTTTTTCAGGGAGGTCACAAAGGTAGCAGCTGGACTGGGAAGACTGGGATGTGAACATGATGGCATTATGTGAAACTCCCAAATAATAAATAAAAATATCATGTTGGAAAAGAAATAACCCTTCCCATAATCAGAATGAATTAGTGTTAACATCAGGGAAAGCAGCCTGGAACTTCAGGATCCAAGGCTCCACTCAGTGAAACCATGTTCCTTATGAGGAGGTCCCCAAGAAAAACAAACTCTCCATATTTATACAAGGAGAAATCATGAGCTCATTCTCTCTCAATCAAGTCACCATACTGAGTTTCACTAAAGCTGGCCTTGAACTCTCTACGCAGCCAGGGATGGCCTTGAACTTCTGGTCCTCAAGCCTCTACCACCCAGCTGCTGAACGTACAGGCCATTTTGCTAGCTTGTTTTGAAGGAAACAAGCAAATCAGCCTTGGTTTAAAAACCAAATTAAAAACAAAAACAAACAAACAAAAGCAAAAAACCAATCAATTCCCTAGAGAAGTTGAGGCATATTCTCTTCTAGTTCCTTCTTGTTATGTAGAACATATGTCAAGTACATGTGCATGAGTCCATAAAAAAGGTGTAATTAGTCAGACCAAAATATTCACCCAAACCCTAAGCAATTTCCACTTAAGAACCTTTCTGACTCTTTTTTCCCTCTTGCAAAGTGTACACAGTGAGAAAGGGTGGCTATTAGGTAGATTAATACAGTGTGTGAAGTTAAAACACAGCCCAGGCTAACCTAGGAGTCACCATCCTCCAGCCTCAACTTTCCAAATGACAAGATATACCCAACTACAGCTGGCTTTCAAATTCCTGTTAAGATTGTTTTGAGATTCATTCCCCGCCCCCCCCCCCCATCCTGAAGCTTACTATGGAGAGGCAGGCTGGTCTCAAACTCACAGAGATCCTTCTGTCTTTGCTTCTCAAGTGCTGAGATTAAAGGCGTGTTCTATCGTGCCTAGTCCATATCTTTTTTTTTTTTTTTTTTTAGACAAAGTCTCCCTATGTAATCCTGGCTGTCCTGGTACTCCATATGCAGCTGAGACTGGTCTTGAACTCAGAGATCTCCCTATCTGTACATCCCAAGTGCTGCAATAAAAGACATTTGGTACCACACCTGGCCCAATACCTTTTTATAGCAATTTGATTTGCTTGTAGCCTCTAAAAGCATCACTATTGAATAGAACACGACGATCCTATCTCTCCCTACCTCTATCTTATTCTTAGCAGACTGTTTTCTGTGTTTGCAGTTCTGCTGTCAGCTTTGTTCCTACCCTCAACATTTCTCCTTCCTCACTGCCTGTTCCTGGTAGTTTCTCCTCAACAAACTCCTATATCCTTATTGCTTCTATAACTATCACCAACCCTTTTCCAGTCTAGCTTTAAGCTCTCCCAACAAAGACTGTGTTTTAGTCCTCACTCATAACTAGCCATCTCAATTACATTCAAACAGCTTTCTCCAGATAAGGCCATCTGTTGGAGCCTGTGGCCAGCACAGGTCCCAGTTTTAACCCATCTCCATACCTACCTCCCTGAAGTTCCTTAATCATAGAATCATTACAGAAAGAAAAAGTCAAATAATTCAATCCACTGCTTCTCAAACTAAAAAAGCAACAACAGCAAAAAGCTAGACACGGTGGCATGTACCTTTAATCTTGAGGCAGAGGCCATGGGATCTCTGAGTTCAAGGGCACTCTGGTCTAGATGGTTCCAGACCCAGTAGAGATACATAGTGAGATCCTGTATCAATGCCTCAGAGCCAGCATTGCTGAGGCAGAGATAGGTAGATCTCTGAGTTCAAGACTAGCCTGGTCTACAGGGTGAGTTCCAGGACAACCAGGGCTACACAGAGAAACCTTGACTTAAAAAAACAAACAAACCCACAAGCAAAAGCAAAGAAACAAAAACAAAACACCATAAGCCCACCAAAAATTTAAGCCCAACTCAAAACACCTGTCTCAGCCTCCTGAGTGTCTGAATTCTAGTTGTGTATATCCACACTCAGTCTTCAAACTTTAGCTCGTTTTACTGCATACATTGTAAGATGTAGGAAACTAACTTTACAGCATCATTGCAAACACACCTGAAACCCTTTTCATGAACCCTTACTATGTGAACACAGTGGGGATTTCTACTCTAGACCAGTTGTCTGTATTTATTCAGTTGCCATCCAACTCAACTGGCTTCACAACCGAGCAGTAAACTGGGACTCATAGTTGGGAGGCATAATCCAACTCTGAACTTTCCGCTTACTAACGAAGAAACTAACTCAGTGGTGAAGTAAGTTTCTCACCCACGGAAGCTTGCCCATAAAATTCCAACTGTTGTCTGGTCTCACACCAGTGCGGTTTCCACCTAAGCCCTGTGCCGGGTCACTCACTCACTCACACTTTGTACACAGACACAACTTCAGAGCGCCACCCCCAATTCCTGATCTTACATTCTTCTCCAAGTCAGCCCTCAAAGTCACTGCTTGTTGGTGAGCGCGCCCTCGCAGCCGCTGCTTCATGGTCAATGCCCTCAGTCACTATCCATCGCTCAGTCAGTCCCCGGGTAGTCACTGCTGCATACTTACTCGGTCATGGTCTCGTCGCAGCCTCTGCCTCGTGCTCTCCGAGGTCAGAGTCCCTCGCATTTACTGCTCCGGGGATCGCAGACCCCTCACAAGCGGCCACCCCTGGGTCACAGTCCTCTTGGCTGTCATTGTACCTCGGTCACAGTAGCCTCCGGCTTCACACTTGCCTAGCTGTCACTGACTCACTCTTCAGTCACAGCCCCCTCACGGTCCCAGCTCGCCTTTGTCCTAGCAAGCACCCACTACCCCGGCTTTCATTACCTCAACTCCTCTAGGCTCCTGTCCCCTCGGATTCCTTCCCCGCGCCGCGTCACCGACTAGCGAAGTCAAATAGGTTGCGGGGAGACGCCCGGGAAACATCTGACCGGACTGCGGGCCGGAAGTCCCGCCTACCGCCCGCCCTCTTGTCAATTCCACCTCCGCAGTCCTGAAAACCACAACCTGGCATAGTAGTTCCGCTTCCAGCCGGGGCCGGGCGCGTGGAGTGACCGAGCTGAAGCGCTTGGCGGCAGGCGTGGGGGCAGCGGGCCCGGAGTTCCGGATGTGTGGCGCCTCCTGCCGCCGGGGCGCGCGCTCAGCCCGTGGTCTCCCGGCGTGCCCTGCGCCGCCCCTCGCCCTCTCGGCTAGGCTGGCTCCGTTGTCCGACCTCACCGAGGAACTGGGCCCGCTAGCTCCGTCGGGCGGACTCGGGTCTGAGCACACCCTCTTTCTGCCAGTTATTTTGACCTAGGTTGACTCAGAAAACGATCCCTAAAAATCGACCGGGGAAGTAGTCTAGCAGTAGAGGCTAGGGCACGGAGGAGGGTGTGGTCTAGAGGACGAGCTTCTACGGTGAGCTTTGAGGGGCGGGGGCGGACGAGGATTTTGTTTTGCGAAGGTTTCCCCCACACACACACTTTAAGGTTTTATTTGTGGGTGTCCACGGAGGTCATAAGCCGGTGACACATCTGGGAGCCGGAGTTAACGGGCCTTTGTGAATACCTGGGTGCTGGGACCTGAACTCTAGGCTTAATTGAACAGTAAGTGCTGCTAACTCTTAACGGCCGAACTGTCTCCCCAGACTTTTTGAGGGGAATTAAACGAATCTATTAGACATGGTCTTTGCTGTTGCCCAGACTGGCCTGCAACTTAAATTTTGACCCATGCTGGCCTTGAATTTGCAGTGTACCTCCTGCCTTAGCCTTCAGAATGCGGTCATTAGCCACCACACCCTGTGTGATTTTGTATCAATAACGCAAGTGGGTACAAGTGGGTACACTTTATAGGAGAAAATCTACCACACACTTAAGTTCAAATATGGCAGATAAAATGGCCCAAAAAAGGACTGTCTGGGGAAGATGGGCATCACATAGTACTTCAGATTGTTACTAACATAGAAACCTAGGAATCTTTTCATGGTGGTTGTTTTTTCTAGACAGGGTGTCACAGAGATCCACCTGCTTCTGCCTCTTGGGTGTTGGGATTAAAGGCATGTGACACCACCACCTTGCTAAAACTCCTAAGATTAAGGGGCTCCACTTTTCATGTACACTTGAAATTTCTCAGACCCTGTCACTAAACAAAAGGGATATACCTTTAAGCTAATGAGCTGTGTAAGCCATAGCTGAGCAAAAATAACAGGCCAGAAGAAACAAAAGCAACAATACAAAGAAAGTAATACACAGATTCAACTCTGAGTTTTTATAATGGTTCAAAATTTGAAATTAGTCCCTCAATAAGGAAAGGTCAAAATTCAAATGTTGTAACCTAATGGTATAAATGTAGCTATTATGAAAGTCATAAAAAAATGTAACAGCAATAAAAACTATTCATGACATAAGGGGTGAAAACACAATTTATTTTATAAATGATTTTTTTTTACATTTTATAAGGAATGATGAATAAAAAATACACCCAAGTATCTAGTCATCTAAAATACTAATATGAATTTCCCCCTCCTTTTTCTCCATATTTTCCAAATGTAGAAAGGGCACAGATAGCATAATAAAATCAAACCATTTAAACATATACAACTTAACAGATTTTAGGTACCAAAGTGCCAACTTATTTTTATTTGGTCAGGAAATTTAACAATATAAAAAGATTAAGGTTTCCTCAAAGTCACAGTCACTTTCCAAAGATTCAATAGTAGAAACAACCAAACGCTGCCACAACACAGAATAAGCTGTCCTAAAAATAAAAAGACAGAAAACAGAAATCCATGGTTTTAGTGCTGATGAATAAGTAGGTCAAGCTGGCAGCTGACATTGATTGACACTATACCAGATCCTTGTCAATTTTTTGCCCTTTTGTCTTCGGAGACTCTAGCTAGTAACACAAAAGGGTTCAAACTTGGAATGGTCTCCTGCTCAGCCTCCCTCTTCCAGGGATTGCAGGTGTGACCCTCTACCTCCTGCCTACTTACTCTACTCAGGGTTTGAATCAGTTCCTGAGCCCATACATAATGGACGAAGCATGTGGGCGATGTTACTGAGAGACACAGACACCACAGGCCTCCCAACGAGGCTGTGCTCCAGAATGATGTCTTAGTCTCCTTCCCAGCCCTGCTTCTCCCTGCATCTGCTGCCTGAAGAGATCTCCAGCTGTCTGAATAAACCACACAGATTCAATTCCTGTCTCTGTTCACTGGCACCTGTGAGCAGCCAGGCAGAAGGAGCTCTGCATTTCCAGTTACTTAACTTTGATTTTATAATTACTTGCATTTTTCTTTAGTTTTGAGAAGTGGCTTTAAGATAAAGCAGATGATTTTATTATTGAGAGTTTTGTTTATAGAATCTTCATCCAGATTCTTTTGTAGCTCAGAAAACTGAGCTATGTTTGAATGAACAGATAGTTCTAAACTAATTATTACTCTTACAAGGACTGTCAGACTGGATTTGGAACACGGGGTGGTTATGATGGGTTAATCTTCATTGTCAACTTGACTAGGTTTAGATTCACCTCAGAGACACTGCCCACAAGTTTGTGGGCGAATATCTGGAGAGTTTAACTGAGGAGGAAAGACCTGCCCTGAACACAGGGCCACAGCCACAAAGCTGCTGCCAGGCCTTCCTCACAAGAGCAGGCTACAGCCTGAACTGGAAGGCCTCAGCCTTTCTTAGGTTATCCAGGAACTCACCCTGTAGAGCAGGCTGGCCTCGCGCTCAGAGACTCTCCTGCCTCTGCTTCCAGAGTGCTGGTATCAATGGCGTGCACCACCACACCTGGCTACTAAAGGTAATTTATAACATGTACACAACTATGTTATTAGAAGCCACTTTATCATTTTCCTGCTTTAAGTAGAAATGTCTATGAATTCTGTTTGTATTTTTTCACAAATGGTAAAATTCAAAATAAAGCCACTGATGTTGGGCAGTGGTGGCACATGACTTTAATCCTAGCACTAGGGAGGCAGAGACAGGAGGATCTCTAATTTCAAAGCCAGAGTGATTTCTAGTTCCAGGACATCTAGGGTTATCCAGAGAAACACTATCTCCACCCCCATACCCTCCCCCAAAAGTGCACCTTATCCAGAAGTCTAAGAGATGTCTCAAAAATACTAGTTTCCTCAAATTTTAGCAGTAGTCTGGTATGCAATGGCCGTATGTTTCCAGGAAGGAGAAAGGAGTTTCCCGAGGACTTACGTTCATGAAAACATCGTGAGTGTAGTTGTCCGTGTCTGCATCCCAGAAACAGCGAGCAGCCATGCTAAAATGCCAATGGAGAATGGTCAGCAGGCTACATTTCTACTCGCCTGCCCAAGTGAATCCATTTCCTACATTCTGACAGGCCCATGCTTCCAAACCTTTCCATGGTACATGGAGAGAATTCTATTTGTAAAGCAATGTGTGCTAGATGGACAACCAGGAAGTACGGGAGTCATAGGTGACTATTTGCAACTAGAGGTGAGGGCCCAGAGCTTCTAGCCATCTCAGCACCCCAGCCAGCTGCCTGAAGACTTCAGGGCTCAATCTCTCTCAGTCTCTGGTTCTTGGAGTGGAGCGCCACTGTACATTTTGTATGTGTCTTTCAGAGGGCTTAGTTCTTGAAGAATAATAGGAAAAGAGGTCTTAACAAAGGACCCAACAGAATACTTCATCCAACCTAGTAATTTGTAAAAACCTATACAAGAAAGGGGCAACTCTGAGCTAGAATGAAGTCTTCTGACTTGCATTATTCTCAGACCAGTAAAATCAATGCTTTTGAGGCTGGGGAAGGAGGTAGCTACTGGGAAGACCTGGGCTATAGAGAAGCCCTGTTCCAGAAACAAGCAAAATCCAGCTAAAGTTCTGAAAGACTGTAATCCCAGCACCTGGTAATGGGAGACAGAAGATCTAGAGTTCAGGGTCATCCTCAGCCACATAAGTGTACTTAAGGACAGCCTAGGCTACAATAAGATCCTATCTCAGAAAAAAAAAATTCTTTTGTTTTTTTTGTTTTTTTCAAGACAGGGTTTCTCTGTATAGCCCTGGCTGTCCTGGAACTCACTCTGTAGACCAGGCTGGCCTTGAACTCAGAAATCTGCCTGCCTCTGCCTCCCAGAGTGCTGGGATTATAGGCATGCACCACCACCACCAGGCAAAAAAAGAATTTCAGAATACCTTTATAGGCATAATGTCTTTGTGCACTGTATAAAGATTATCCTTGTATTATTCAAATGTTGATTCCTCCATCCTGCTACCTGGTTTCAATCTGTCACAGCACTGTAATCATGCCAAGACTCTCCTGCTTCAGATTGGTGTAAACATTGCTCCCATTTATTCTCTTCTCAATAAAAGCTGATTAGCCAATGGCTGAGCAGAAGAGAGAAGAGAGTAGGACTTCTACCATCCAGAGGATAGAAGGGAGGCAGTAAGGGGATTCACCATAGGAAGGGGTCCCAGAGGCATCATGGAAGAACACACATGAAGCCTAGAGTGTCAGACCAATATGAAATTGCAATTAACACGGGATTTTGGCTGGAAGGTAGCCAGATCAGTTTAGATGTTTAGAATAGATCAATGACTGCCAAGGTATTGTGAGGTAAACTTTGTTTAAATAAATCTTGTTTAAAAAGCCAGGTGGTTTAGCACACCTTTAAGCCCAGCACTTGGGAGGCAGAGGCAGGTGGATTTCTGAGTTCAAGGCCAGCCTGGTCTACAGAGTGAGTTCCAGGACAGCCAGGGCTACACAGAGAAACCCTGTCTCGAAACCCCTCCCCCCCCAAAAAATACACTGCAAATCAAATACTCTGGATTGTCAGGAGGTCAGAGTCAGGCCCTGCTGACAAGGTCTGACAAGTAATGCTGGCATTCAAGCACAGAGCATGTAATCAGTGTCTTGACTAAATAAGAGATGACTCTAAAGACTTCAGACTTGGAACCCACCCAGACTTACTATTAGCTTTACTATTCAGTTGCTAGAACAGTTTACAGTTGCATCTGTTAAACCATCCTCATTTTTGCAGAGACATATGCTTACTGATGTATCTATCCACACAATGGATAACTCCCAAAAACACAAAGGCAAGAAAAAACAGCTACTCACAATACTCCTTCGCCCCTCTGTTCTCCAATCACCACTTGCACCACCATTTTATATCGGTCATATCCCAACTCTAGACAGGAAAAGAAGGTTATCTATGTTCAAGTACATAGTAAAATTACTTACTCAACATAAATTCTTCCACAATAGACATAAGCACTCAGTCCGCAGATACTTAAGGAATATGATAGTGAGGTTAGGGATCTGAGGCCTGGAGATAAACTCTAACGTTACCCTACAGTAAAACCTTAGAGCCTAACTTTGTCTAAATTTCTCGTCTGTTTGAGGCCAGCCTGAGCAGAGAAGATTTATTTTGGGGGTGAAAATAAAGAAAAAATAAACTTCTAAATATTAAACATGAGTGGCAAGTAACAGCCTGGGTGAGTAATATTAAGAATTGTCAGAGCCGGGCGGTGGTGGTGCACGCCTGTAATCCCAGCACTTGGGAGGCAGAGGCAGGCGGATTTCTGAGTTCGAGGCCAGTCTGATCTACAGAGTGAGTTTCAGGACAGCCAGAGCTATACAGAGAAACCCTGTCTCAAAAAAACCAAATCCAAAAAAAAAATAATTAAAAAGAAAAGAATTGTCGGGGACTGGAGAGATGGCTCAGTGGTTAAGAGCACTGATTACTCTTCCAGAAGACCTGGATTCAATTCCCAGCAACCACATGGCTGCTCACAACTGTCTGTAACTCCAAAATCTACTCACATATAGAGTATGTGCTGGTGGTGGAACACCAATGCACATAAAATAAGAATACATATTTGGGCTTGAGAGATGGCTCAGCAGTTAAGAGCACTGACTGCTCTTCCGAAGGTCCTGAGTTCAAATCCCAGCAACCACATGGTAGCTCACGACCATCAGTACAGCTATGGCATACTCATGTGTGTGTGTGTGTGTGTGTGTACACATATACATATACATAAAATTAATAAATCAAAAAGAATTCTTGGACTATCCAGACCCACCTTTAATCCCAGCACTCACAGAGTCAGAGGCAGGCAGATAGCTGAGTTCAAGGCCAGCCTGGTCTACAGAGAGAGTTCCAGGACACCAAAGGCTGCACAGAGAAACCCTGTGTCAAAACAAAAACACAAACCGCACATAAACACACACACACACCAAGCAAACACTGCAAAGTGTAAGCTCTTTCAGAATGCTCCCTTGTGGCCTGCCTTCCGGTGAGGTCTCTCGGGTTGTTTATAGCTGCACTTGCTCCTGTGTGGCTCTAGAGCACTCACTCATTTCAGCTGGCTTAGCACAACTAGTCCTCTTACGTAGTAGCACGGATACTATAAAATGTCCCTAACGTAATTTTTGTAATGAATTTAATCCCCTGAAAGAAATGTCAATTAACATTCATTAACTTTGTCAATTTATCATGGTATTCCAGTGTTTATTACCATGAATGACGTGTACCTTCTAAAACTGTTGTTGCTAATAATGCCTCGTTTTCCACTGAGTGTAGACTACAGAAATGTAACTTTATCACGTGAGTCTTACCATACTAAAGATACTATAAATATCTGTCATTTTCATGTACTAGATGAAAATGGAACACTGTTTTGAGAAGAAATCCTCCACTCTTACAGAGTGGCCTAGATGTTATAAAAAACTGTGGCATATTACCAGATAAATGAAGAGAAAGGAAAAAGTCCAAAGGAGGGCGAGGGTGAGTGACCGTGGTAGAGCGCTTGCCTGGCCTGCGGGAGGCCGGGGGCTCCATCCCTAACACTCAGAACATCAATGGCACAATATTAAAAATAGTGTTTTGGGGAAAGGCATGGTGGCACACCCCTTTAATCCCGTCACTCAGGAAGCTGAGACAGATAGATCTCTGAATTCTAGGCCAGTCTGGTCTACGTAGTGAGTCTAGGCCAGCAGATGTATACGATCAGACCCCCGTCTCAAAAAAATAAAAATAAATAAATAAATAGAAAGGAAAACGAACCTTAAGGTTTCTATTCCTGCACAAAAAGTCATGACCAAGAAGCAGGTTGGGGAAGAAAGGGTTTATTGAACTTACACACTTTCCACATTGTTGTTCATCACCAAAGAAGTCAGGACTGGAACTCAAGCAGGTCAGGAAGCAGGAGCTGATGCAGAGGCCATGGAGGGATGTTTCTTACTGGCTTGCTTCCCCTGGCTTGCTCAGCTTGCTTTCTTATAGAACCCAAGAATACCAGCCCAGGATGGCACCACCCACAAGGAGCCCTCTCACCTTGATCACTAATTAAGAAAATGCCTTACAGTTGGATCTGATGAAGGCATTTCCTCAACTGAAGCTCCTTTCTCTGTGATAACTCCAGTCAAGTTGACACAAAACCAGCCAGTACAACTGACCCATTGTAAACTTGACACAAAAATACATCACTATTAAGCCTCAACCCTTACTTTCTTAATCCATCCCCCAAGATCTAAATAACTTTAAAAGTCCCACAGTCTTTACATATTAAAAGTTCAGTCCCTTTAAAATATCCAATATCTTTTAAAATTCAAAGTCTTTTAAAAATTCAAAATCTCTTAACTGTGGGCCCCACTAAAATACCTTTTTACTTCAAGACAGAAAAATATCAGGGCATAGTCACAATCAAAAGCAAAAGCAAACTCCAACCATCCAATGTCTGGGATCCACTCACAATCTTCTGGGCTCCTTCAGGGGCTTGGGTCACGTCTCCAGCTCTGCCCTTTGTAGCACACACCTTGTCTTCTAGGCTCCAGCTGTCTGTACTCCACTGCTGCTGCTGTTCTTGGTGGTCATCTCATAGTACTTGCATCTCCAAAATACTGCTGTCTTCCGCTGCAACTAGGCTTCACCAATAGCCTCTCATAGGCTCTCTTCATGGTGCGAAGCCTCAACTCCTTTGCATGACCCCTTCAATCCTAGGCCATCAATTGTAACTGAGGCTGCAGCTTCACCAGTGGCCTTCCATGGCCTCATCATAGTGCTGAGCCTCTGCTGCTCTTCATGACCCCTTCAGGCCTTCAAAACCAGTACTACCTGGGTGACTCTTACACATTACCAAGTCCAGCTGCAGCAAGAGGTACAACCTTGGCTATCTCTGGAACACAGCCTCTTTGTGCTCTCAGAAAACACTTTCCAGAAGATTCACCTCAGTGATGCTGGTCTCTTCTTAATCACCGCTAATTTCTTAGTTCTAGCTAACCAGCATCAATAGATCCAGTAATGCAAAGGTTTCGCTTTAGTAGTTCTGGTATCTTGTTAATAATCACAGCTGATTCTTCAACCCCAGCTAACCAAAATTACAGAATCTTCACAAACTAAACAGCAACGGCCCTGATAAGAGTCTTTAATCGTCCCTCTGAAATTTCACAAGCCAGGCCTCCATCTTCTGCACTGTTCTCAACATTATCTTCCAAGATTCTACAGAACATCCCACAGAGCTCTTAACATCTTTTTGCTCTACTAGCAAAAAGTTCCAAAGTTCTCCCCAAAACATGGTCAGGTTATCACAGGAATACCCCACTTCTGGTACCAACTTCTATATTAGTCAGGGTTCTCTAGAGTCACAGTAAAGGAATTTGATGATTTAGAGTCTGTAGTCCAACTCACCAACAATTGTCAGCAGCAGCTATGAATGTAAGTCCAAGGATCTAGCAGTTGCTCAGTCCCACAAGGCAGGCAGGCAAAGAAGAGTGAGCCTTCCTTCTTCCAATGTCCTTATGTAGGTTTCTAGCAGAAGGTGTGATCCAGATTAAAGGTGCGTACCAACATGCCTGGATCTGGGACTTGCCTTAATCACCTGGGATTAAAGGCCTGTACTACCCTTGCCTGGGCCTAAGCTTTTCATAGCCACTACACCTCAAGATCAGGATCACAGGTAAGCCTTCCAATTCTGGAGTGTAGTTCATTCCAGATATTCCAGTCAAGTTGACAACCAGGAATAGCCACCATACCAAACAAAAAAGGGTTTGTTAGCAAGAGACAAAAGCACAAAATGTATTATGTAGATGTTGAGTTTGACAAGAATGGAGGGCTAAAGAAAAAAGGAGTTAGCCGGGCATTGGTGGTGCATGCCTGTAATTCCAGCACTTGGGAGGCAGAGGCAGGCAGATTTCTGAGTTTGAGGCCAGCCTGGTCTACAGAGTGAGTTCCAGGACAGCCAGGGCTACACAGAGAAACCCTGACTCAAAACAAATCTGAAAGAAAGAAATAAAGAAGAAAGAAAGAAAGAAAGAAAGAAAGAAAGAAAGAAAGAAAGAAAGAAAGAAAGAAAGAAAGAAAGAAAGAAAGAAAGAAAGAAAGAAAGAAAGAAAGAAAGAAAGAAAGAAAGAAAGAGAGAAAGAAGGAAGGAAGGAAGGAAGGAAGGAAGGAAGGAAGGAAGGAAGGAAGGAAGGAAGGAAGGAAGGAAGGAAGGAAAGGAAAGGAAAGGAAAGGAAAGGAAAGGAAAGGAAGAAAGGAAGAAAGGAAGAAAGGAAGAAAGGAAGAAAGAAAGAAAGAAAGAAAGAAAGAAAGAAAGAAAGAAAGAAAAAAAGAAAAGAAGAAAGGAAAGAAATGAAGGAAAGAAAGGAAAGAAAGAAAGGAAAGAAAGAAGGAAAGAAAGAAAGAAAGAAAAAGAAGGAAAGAAAGAAAAGAAAAAAGGAAGGAAGGAAAGAAAGAAAGAAAGAAAGAAAGAAGGAAAGAAAGGAGTTAAGGATTCAGCAAGAGATGGGCCTACGACAGCCTGGGAAGGTACTGAACTGACAGTCAAAAGGTTGTGGAGAAAACCAATCAACAAATAGAAGGGAAATACTTTCATTGTTGGACAGTGTGGTTCCCTATAATGCTTTAGTGCAAATCTTTACTCTTTCCCACCATCTGCAAAATGCCATCTAAGTAAAAGCCACCAAACAGTATAGAATTCTAGAAATGCAGAGTTTGCATGATAGGGCAGGGCAGTGCATGCCTTTAATTCCAGCACTCAGGAGGCAGAGGCAAAAGAATCTTTGAGTTTAAGGCCAGCCTGGTCTACAGAGTGAATTCCAGCACTGCACAGAGATACCCTGTCTCAAACCAAACAAACCAACAAACAAAAAAGGGGGCGAGCAGAACAAATGGGTACAACTGGGTGTTTAAAGGGAACATCATTTCTACTTATAGCCCATGTTACCTTTTAGTTTATCTTTAATCATTCTGATAGACGTTTTGTGAGATGAGGCATTTCATCTGGAGAATATTCAGCACTTGCCAATTCTTCCTTGAGCACAGTATGGATGCAGTCTTTAACCACAGAGGGTCTAAACCTAAGTCCAAGAATACCTAAAGGTCAGCTCAGAGCCTGACTTGCCTTCACACTTAAGCCTTTTTGATCATTAGCCTTAATGGTTTTTGTTTTGTCTTACGTTACACTTTTATTATAAAGGTAATATAAACAAGCAAACAATTCATGTCCCACATCTACATCTGTGGCCTTCACATATTCAGACCGAAATACATCCCATGTGGAATAAGCAACCCAAGATCCTAGGACAAGGTAGCTCGGCTGGCTAAGCATTTGCCTGGTGTGTTGAGGCTCTGGGTTCTTTCAGCAGTGTCACACATAAAATCAGACATTCCATATTCAGCTTCTAATAGTCTTGTCTTGCCTAGGCTAGGTCTTTATAGAGTCCTCTTGGCTCAGTTTTCCAGGGCCTCAAGTCAAAAACCTGGGAATCAGTTTTGTTGGTGAGTAAATTCTACCTGTTCTACCTTCAAAATAATTCTTACCAAGCTACCATGTCCATTACTCCTAGTCTCAGTCTATAAGGACTGAGTCCCTGGGCTTTCTTTTATTTTTTAAGATTTACTTATTTTTATCTCTTGTGTATAAGTGTTTTATCCACAGGTATGTACAGAGAGCCCTTGGAACTACATATAGGGATGTTTGTAAGCTAACATGTGCTGGAGGGTGAGGGTGGGGTGAGGGTGATGGGACAGACAGGTTCTCTATAAAAGCAGTACACCAGGTGGGCCTTGACCTCAGATCCACCTGCCTCTGCCTCCCCAGTGCTGGGATTAAAAGCATTCACCCCACTGTTTGGCTTTCATTAGATTTCTAGGGTTTAGGTTTGGGCTGTAACTCTCAGTGTTGTTAAGAGTAGCTCCTGAGGAAGCTCAAATCTTGGATTCAGTCCCCAGCATGCACACACACAGTAGTGGTTCAAACCTGTAATCCTAGCTTAGGTGCTATAGGCAACAGGACCAGGAATTCAAGCTCATCCTCTCTGTACTGGAAGTTTGAAACCAATCTGAGGTACATATGATCTTGTCTCAACTTGATCTGTTCAAAATGTGGCCATATTAAAGTACTGCATCTAAGGGTCTGGAATGTAGCTCACCCTTTCATGAGGCTGTTTTAAGTCCTCAGCACTGACCTAGCCCAATATTATTATCTACTTCTTCCCTTAAGCTGTTTTTTAACATTTATTTTGTGTTGTGACATGGCATGTGTGTGGGAACTGGCTCTTTCCTTTCACTGCCTAAGTCTTCAGGATTGAACTCCGGCCATCAGGTTTGAAAACAAGTGCCTTCCCAGCTGAGCCATCTTACTGGGCTGCGGCCGCCTCTTCCTTTGGGTTTTTTTTTTTTTTTATCATTTTATTTTTATGTATGTTTGCCCTGTGTATATAGGTGTGTGACTCCTGCTGCCCTTGGAGTTACAAACAATTGTGAGCTGCCATGTGGGTGCTGGGAACCAACGCTAGGTACTCTGCAGGAGCAGCAAATCTCTCCGGCCCCTGCTTAGGTTTATTCAGTCTTTCATAAAATGCTAAGCCTCTCGGATCGCTGGCACGTTTGTTACTAACATCATTCTTCACTGTTTACAAGAGAAATACAGCTCAATACCATTCTATATATTTAGAACATTTACTGAGATAACAGAACATGCATTTTTCTATATTCATGGAAAAACTGCCTTGTAAAGTTGCTATGGAAATATAGCCAAAGCTCCTCTATCTTTTTTTTTTTTTAAGGATTTACTTATTTTATGTTTATGGGTATTTTGTTTGCATGTGTGACTAAGCACCACAAGCAACTTCTGCCCACAGAGGCCAGAAGGCAGCATCTGATCTTCATGTGGGTGCTGGGAACTGAACCCCAGTCCTCTGGAAGAGTGGCCAGTGCTCTTAACCACTGAGATTTATCTCCAGCCCTCCATCATGATTTTGAGACAGGGTGTCTCACTGGGATTTGCAGATGAAGCCAGGTTGGCTAGCCAGGGAGTCCTAGACTCTACTTCTCTGTTACTGAGATCAGATTTCCACCACTGGGATCACAATGCACAATGACTTTTTACAGGGGTGCAGGAATTGAACTCAGGTCTTCATGCTTTCAGAGCAAGCACATGACAGAATGAGCTATCTCTACAGTCCTTCACCAACCAGGTACCCGCCTTAAGGGGTTGGGAGGGGATCCTCTCTTGGGCCAGTTGAGATGGCTACCTGAGCTCAATCTCCAGGATCTACATAGTTCTAGAACAGAATAGAACTGAACCAATTCCCAAAAGTTGTCCCCTGATCATAAGTAGCATTCGTGCACCTAAACACTCAACCACATGCACAAGCACCTTTTTTTTCTTTTGGAAGATGACTATCCTACAGTCCAAACTGACCACCCTCTTCTAGCAACCTATTGAGGTGGCGATCAACGCTATATGAAAAGGGCTTTGTAAAAGATCCAAATCAGGTGCCAGAAATAAGCGTATCCTGACACAGGTATGCACACAGTAACCCTAGGAGCTTCTAGTTTTCCTGTCCCGCGCGCGCACCCCCTAAGGCCTCCGAGAAATCAACCACTTCCACAGCGCCAGTTTAGGCTTCCGGTAAGACCTGCTGGTCAAGCTGCAGAGTTCGGTGGTGGAGAAATTGCCACGTCGGAATGCCAAAACCAGCTGAATCCCTTCCCCAGCCCTGCCCCTCTCCGGGTCCCCTTAGGGACGCTCGCACTCCCAAACGCCCCGGCCCCACTCCCCACATCGCCCTCCGTGCCCGGCCTGCTACGCGCCTTTGCTGGAAAATGGGCCTCAGAATATAGGTGTTCTCAGGCTCCCCTGAGTTCTTGTCGACCTCGCACATGCCCTCGGAGGGGCCGGCCGATAGGGACTGGCTGCGGAAGGACACTGCCATATCCCGGCGTCTGGATCCAGCAGATCTCTAGGAGGGAGGACGGCCGGGCGGTCGCGGCTGCTGAAGACCCAGGAGCGCGTCGCTAGGGTAACGGGTCGCTCACGTGACACGTGGAGGGCACCGCTGCGCCTGCGCACTGGCTGGAGGCCGGGAGCCCGCTGGGGAATGAGTACCAAACAGAGACCAGGACTTTTTAAGAAAAGTTAGGCAACCGAACACCCGCCAGTGAGAGGCAGGACCAAACCCAGCCTAACTTGCTTTTGTTTCTCTATTTTTTGAGACAGGATGCAGTTAACTCAGACTGGCCTGTAATTCCTGCCTCCGTCTCCCTGGGTTTGAGTTAGCAGAGTTATCCGTGCCAAATTTTATGGGTGCTGGAACCCTACTAGGTCACATCTGCACATCTTCCCTTCTGGGTTTGGACAATTTGTGAGTTAAAAGTAGGAGACAAGTAGAACTTATACGTAATTTTATAGACAGGGTTTCTCTACATCGTCTTGGCTGTCTTGGAATTAACTGCGTAGACCAAATCGGTTTCAAACCCCCCGCTGGGATTAAAGGTGTTGGCCACCAAGCCCAGCACTCATTTTTGTTTTCTTGGTTTTAGTTTACATTTTTGTCATACAATATATTCTTATCACGCTTTCCATCCCCACCTCCTCGTGAGGTTCAAAGGAAAGTCTCTAAACTCCAAAAGACAGCCCAAATATCCAGATATAAGCTCAAAGTGGGTTATAGTATTTCTAGCTGTGAGATAAAAGCCCGCATTACTCAGGAGATTGTGAGACCAGTTCCCTTACCTCTGGTAGAAGGGACGTAAGTCTACCCAGGCTCCTGGAAGATGGCCCTGGCCACGTCCTGTCTGTGTCCTAAGTCTACTTCTTTCCTTGTCTACTCTGGACTATTTCAGATGCCTCTGGCTGTTTTCTCATATCTACAATAAAAACTGGAATCATATCACGTGGGCAGTCTCTTTACCGTGCCCCCTTGACTATTCAAGACCCTTTCCCTCAGCGGGGGTGGGGTGGGGTGGGGGCTGGGGGGAAGCCGGGCATGGTAGCACATGCCTTTAACTCCAGCACTCTGTAGGTAGGGGCAGGCAGATTTCGAAGTCCGAGACCAGTCAGTTCTTCTTGTTTGTTTTTTTCCAAGACAGGGTCTCTCTGTGTAGCCCTGGCTGCGCTGGAACTTCGCCTATAGACCAGAGGTCTGCCTATTCTATTGAAGGAGTTCTGTTAGGTCCCGAAGAAAACCAAGACAAGTTTCCCTCAGTATCTGTGGCTCCTTTTTTTTTGGGGGGGGGGGGATTTGGTTTTTTTTTTTTTTTTTTTTTTTTTTTTTCTGAGACAGGGTCTCGGAAACCAGGCTGTCCTGGAATGTAGACCAGGCTGGCCTCGAACTCAGAAATCCGCCTGCCTCTGCCGCCCATTGTGCTGGGATTACAGGCGTGGCCACCACAGCCGGGCTCTGTGGCTCCTTCTATCACTCTCACCCGACTCCCTACCCTAAAGCTCTCCAACCCAGGGGCTGGGCTTCGTTACTATTCCCTGACCAACACCCCACCCCACCTCCTGCTCGATACCCATAGAGCCGCCATTTTGGCTGCATCCCTCTGTGTTCCCATGCAGTCTCTTAGCCCTCTGCCCCTCTCTCCTCTCTTTTCTGCTCCTCTCTTCCTCTCCCTGCTCCCCTTCCTCTCATAGCCCAGTCTATTCTGCTGCCCATGGTCAGTCTGGACTCTTTCAGATGCCTTTGGCTGTTCTCTCCTTCATATCTATAATAAAAATCTTTCTCCTCAACCATACCTAGCAGTGGTTATGTCTGCTTTTTCATTCAAGCTGCAAATCAGCCGGGAATACACAGAGAAAGTCTGTTAGGGTAAGGGAGGTGAGAAGGGCTACAATGCTGCACTGACTGTGTAACAGGTACTTGTGATGCGGAGGGACCCCTGGGAGACAGAAGGTGTCATGGGTAGCCATTATGTCCCTTCTGTCAAAGGCAATGACTGTTCTCTTCCTCAAATCTACAATAAAACCCTTTGGCAGGCTCCTTTAGGCAGATAAAACCCGGTTTCACAAGTACCCGAGGAATGCTGACTTTTATCAAATCGCCAGAAATCCTCCTATAGTTCAGGTTAAGCTCATTACTAGATATCTTGACTGACTTTTGGAATTGGGGAATTAGAGTTTCCTTTAGACCTGACGAGTTCATTTTGTGTTGACCAACTGCTCCTAAGCATGAAGTCTACCCTGAAGTATGGCTATATACCCAGTGAAAATCACTGGAGGAAAGTAATTTTTCCTTTACAGAGAGTATCAATTGCAGACATCCTCTTGGTCAGGGGTAGCAGCCTGTGTCCATTTTTACCCTTAAGTGCTGAGACCGTCTGGCTTGAACCCACAGGTCTTGTGCATACTTCCATAGTCTCTGGGAGTCCTTATGTGTCTCACACATGTTGTATTTGGAAGATGCAGCAGGTTTCGTTGGAACCATCCATCACTTCTGACTCCGAGTCTTTCAACCACCTCTTTGTAATACATCCCTGAGCTCTGAAGGGAGAAGTTTGATGAAGATATCCCATCTAGGACTAGTCTTTAAAAGTCACACTCTGCACAGTGTCCATTTGTGAGTCTCTGTTTTAGTTTTTTATCTACTACAAGAAGAAGCCTTGAGAGGACTGAGGCTGACTCCATGACAGGCTTCAAACTGGAAGTCCAGGAGACTAGGCCTAGGTCTGTTTCCCAGAACTAGACAAGTTCAGGCAACTCAGTTACTGGAAAAACCACAGGCTGCAGGCAGCCAATCAGAAGCTGCCTGCCACCTGGCCTGAGGCAAGAGCAAGGAGTCAGTAACAATTCCCAGCACCCCACACCTCCCAAGCAAGGGTTCTGGAATATACCCAGAACCCTAGCCAATCCCACAGACCCCCACACCCCTAGAGACCAAGCCAACAAATCTAGATAAAGGCCACCTACCCTTCCCTGGATTTCCCTGGATAATGTGCTTCAAATTGGGCTGCAAGCTCACCTGGGTGTCTCCATCTTGGTAAACGGTAGACCTCAACATGCTGGACTTCTACAGAATAAAATGTTCTTTGGTTTTGCATACTATTTGAGTCTAGGGTCTCATTCTTCATCAAATCATGGACTCTTACATTTGGAGGCTCGTATGGGATTGACTGGAGCACCTACCCACCCCCACCCCACATACAAATAGTGGGGTGTTTTTCTGATTGATCTTTTTTTCTTTTTTCCCTTTTTTTTTTTTTTTTTTTTTTTTTTTTGGTTTTTTTGAGACAGGGTTTCTCTGTGTAGCCCTGGCCGTCCTGGACTCACTCTGTAGACCAGGCTGGCCTCAAACTCAGGAATCTGCCTGCCTCTGCCTCCCAAGTGCTGGGATTACAGGTGTGTGCCACTACTGCCCGGCTGTTTTTCTGATTGTTAAGTCTGGGCAACCAGTTGTCTTTTGTCTTGTCCATCTCTGTGTTTGTGTTTGTGTTTTGTGTTTAATCTGGAGGCTGAGAAGGACAAAGCATATTTTGTCATCTGCCCAGGCACAATGGAGAATGATTCCAACCCCCTTCTAGAAGCTGGAAAACTTGCTAGTTTTCATCTGATTTCTGAACTGGCTAAGGGTCTGTAGGCCTCCTGTGCACAGGGAGGAAGACCATCTGAGAGAGCCTTTTTGTTTTGTTTTCATTTTCCTGGGAGTGTACTTTTGTGTTTGTCTGTGTATAATCCATTTTTGTTTTTGTTTTTATTTTTGTTTTTGTTTTATTGTCCTTTGTACAATTTTTCTTTGATTCCTAGGATAGGACAGGCACAGAGCACTTCACTGGGCTTGTTCCTGAGCCATATTAAGGACTTTTACCGAGTCACAGATATAGGTGGAGGTTCCCTGTGGAAAGCCACGGCTGTATTCGCCATTACGAGATGGCACCGGCTTCCACTGTGCCAGCTCCGCTTTCTTAGTGGACAAGCTATCTGCACAAGTGCAAGAGTATCTTCGCGCGAGATCTCTGCCCGTCCAGGGGCATTCAAATGAGGTCATGAGTAAACAGCCAATCAGGTGTGTACATGCCACGCCAAGGGGTATATAAACAGCATCCACCTTGGGCGTGGGGTCTTCCTCCACGAAAAGCATCAATAAAGGCTTGGCTGCAGAAGGATCCTAGTGTCCTGCGTGCGTTCTTGCTGGTGAGACGAAAAGCGCGGGACAGTTCCCTAATTGTCTGGATAAATAAAGCCGGCAGAAGCCAATCACTGGGCAAAGATATAAAAGCAGATTTCCCGGGTCTCAGGAAGAAGGGGAGGAGATGACATAAAGAAAGAGCTTTTTTGGCTAGGCTGTGGAGTGGAGAAGACAGACCCTGTAGGCCTGTGGGCTATTAGAACCTGTAGTGGCTTCTACCACCGGATGAATTCTAATATAGAATAGCTGATGAGTTAGGGACAATAGATTCTGAGCCCAGCAGTTGTGTCATCTGGCTGATTTTAAAATATTAAGATTGTGTGGTGTTTTCCATTTGCAACAATTCAGATGGGCAAGAGAGAGGACACAGCTGTGGGGTGATTGTTGGCAGTTGGCAGAGCCAGCAATGGGGGGGGAGAGGTGGATGGTTGGGGTAGATAGCTGCTCCTGGCAGTTGTGGGAAAATGTATTAGCTAGCAGCAGGGGCTGAATAGGTGGTAGGCAGGCAGACAGCTGCTAGTCCCAGAGCCTAGCCAGAGCAAGTGTGCCATTTCTAAAATTACATGCTACACAAGGAAGATTCAGGTCTAGATTTCTCCCCTTCCCCCTCCTGCAAACTAGCCATCTTTTGCAGGAACCAATGGCCCACTTTAAAGTAGGATGGCTCAAGAAGGGAACTTTTCATCTCCCCACTATTTACAGGGTGAAGGCTAGGGGCCGCTGGGACCAAGTGCCACATATACCTGGTAGAGAAGCTCCCTATTTGATGAGAACATTTTTGTCACCAGCCTCACCACTTCCACTCTTCTTCCTCTATAGGAGGGTCAGCCTTGGCCCCTGCCGTGCTCCTCCCTTCTGCTCTCAAGGAGGATCTCTGTCCCCTCCTTATGTTCCTGCCCCTGCCCCTGCCCCTGCCCCTGCCCCTGAAGTCTACCCTGAAGTATGGCTATATACCATACTTTCAGATGCCTCTCCAATACAGTCACACTGGTGGGAGGGGTTTCATTCAGCCTATGATTTTGAGGAGACACAGGTCTGTTATAACAGTAAACTTGAATTTAGAAGTTAGGAGGTTGGTCAGGCAGTGGTGGCACATACCTTTAATATCAGAACTTAGGAGGCAGAGGCAGGCACATCCTCTGAGTTTGGGGCCAGCCTGGTCTATGAACTAGTTCCAGGACAATCAGGGCTACACAGAGAAACCCTGTCTTTAAAAAAACAAAAACAACAATGGAAAAAAGAAGTTAAAGGGTCATCCAGCTGTGTGTTTAGGATTTGAAAGCTCGTGTCATCTGGGAGTCCCTGTTAGGATTCTGTCTAAGCTCCTCCCCACAGTTCCCTGGCAACAGCCAGGTAGGCCTGACCTACAATAAAGGGGGATGCTCATCCCCTCCTCTCTCTCTCTCTCTCTCTCTCTCTCTCTCATTTCTTATTCTCTCACTCTCAGCTTCCCTCTTGCCCCTCTTGGGCTCTCCTCCCCTCCCCCTTCTCTCCACAGGGTCATGGCCGGCCTCTGCTTCTCTATTCTCTCCCTCTCTCTGCCTTTCTCTGCCTCTACTTCCCCCTTAACTCCCCTCCCATGCCCTGAATAAACTCTATTCTATACTATGCTATGCTATACTATACTATACTATACTATACTATACTATACTATACTATACTATACTATACCGTTGTGTGTCTGGTCCCTCGGGGGAAGGGATGCCTTGGCATGGGCCTGCTGAAACACCCCCTTCCCCCACACCGCCATAGAACAGATTCTCACACCTCTTTCTCTTTTTATGATCACAACAGTCCCAGCTTCTCTATCTTAACATATGACCAACTTTTATGAGTTTTTTTAAAAAAGATTTATTTATTTATTATGTACATAGTGTTCAGCCTGCATATATGCATGTCACAAGAGGGCACCAGATCTCATTACAGATTATTGTGAGCCACCACGAGTTTGCTGGGAATAGAACTCAGGACCTCTGGAAGAGCAGTCAGTGTTCTCGTCCTCTGAGCCCTTTTGTAAGTTTTTTTAAGAGGCCGAGCGGAGATCCTTTATACAGCAGCAATGACTTTGTGGCTGCATTACCATATCATCTTAAAGAACACAGAATGGCTTTCAGTTTCTTGAGCAAGGAAGGGCTATCATCCTATAGGAAGGCCTGAGGGGGATTCACAGCCTATTCTTGCAGAAAAGGTTGCCGGAAGCTTGCTCAGCACCAATTCACGGGAGGTCGTCCATACCTAGCGCTTCTCACAGAAGCTGCAGAACAAACCAAGAATGCTATTGACAAGATTGATGGCCACCAGGAGAAGCTGGAGGAGGCTGATACACAGGAGGATGGAGAAGAAGGCCACGTGCCAAACCACAGCTTTAGACGGTTCCAGGCAGACGGAGGTCCAGAGTGAATGGTCATACAAGTAATTCCTAGACCCAAGGAGGAGGTCAGGGATTGGGGATAAAGAAGAAAAGACAATCAAGGAACTCCAATAGAAAACCCGGGGTCGGGCTCCCCTGGCTCAAATCACAGGCCTGGGCTCATGAGGGGCTGTTTTGTTACCTGTTGTGAAGATCTTTAAAGGGATAGCCAAATTTCCAAGCTTCAGTCTGATTGAAGGATGAGACATCGAACATGCAAAAGGGACCGTCTTTCAAGGCTACTCCAGAAGTGACAAAGGAAATCACAGCCCCAAGCAGAGCCAGGCCACTTGACAACAGAGCGGTGAGCACCTGCAGAGGAGGCAGAAATCCAGCCCATACAGAGCTGTGGTCAAGGGGAAGGTGGGGTGTCATGGCCAAATCTAACTTCTCTGGTGGTCAGGCATTCTCCTACCCTTAAAACATGTCCACGAGTGGCTGATATGGTGTCTGTTGCTAGGACACCAATTGTTAAGATGGGATTGTCGAGAAAGGACAGACAGACAGACACATGGATCTGCATCTCCTCACTGCACATGGTCCTTGGACCTTCAAGCAGGTTGGCACTCTCTTGCTCTTCTACTGCAGTGTCTGAGCTAGCAAATTCTTTATTGCATGTTTACTTTTCTCTTCTAGTGACAAGCTATAAGTTTTAAAGCTCAAAAATTCCCACTTTTGGTCTCTCCTTTTCAAATCAAGTAAACAAAAGGCAGGAAGGAGGCAAACAAGGAGCTGGCTCTCACGTCAGAGGACTCAAATTTGGGTAAGCTGACAGAAGCCCAGCATCTCCCAGGACAGCAAGGACACATCACTTGGGAACACATGTTGAGATGCAGACTCCATCTAATCCATCCTCAATTTTCTGGGTCAGAAACCCAGGATGAGACTGAACAATTTGTGTTTTAGCAAATCCTTCAGAAAATTGGATGGTCATTCAAGATTAAAAGTCACTCACTCAGGCAGAGAACAGAGAAGAATGGATGAAATGTGTGTTTATATTTAATGCTTTAGCATGGAACTCAGTGAGAGATTTCCCTGTGTGTGCGTGGGCTGTGGGAGTCAGCAGATAGCGTGTGAATGGCAGCACTGAGGCATCGCTTCATGTCTGGGACTGAACAAGCAATCTATACATTTGTCAACTTGACACAGACTGGAGAGTCACCTGGGAGGAGGGAGCTTCACCTGAGGGATGACCTCCGTCAGATCATAGGCATGTGCACATGGACTGTAATCGTTGACTGAAGTGGGAGGGGCTGGGCCTGCTGTGCGCGGTGCCGTCCATGGACGAGTGCTCCTGAGAGGTATTAAAAAGGCAGCTGGCCATTAGCCTGGAAGCAAGCCAATAAACAGCATTCGCCCGTGGTCTCTTCTTCAGTTCCTGCCTCTAGGTTTTTGCCTTGAGTTCCTGCCCTGATTTCCCTCAGAGGTGGATTGTGAGCTAAGGTTGTGAGATGAAATAACCCTTTTTCTTTTTAAGTTTCTTTGTTCATGGTGTTCACAGCAATAGAAGGCACACAAGAACAAGATATATGCATACATGACATGCATACATCTGTACACCCACACATGCATACATAGAATCCATGTTGATCACAACGATATAGCTCAGGATGACCTTGAACCTCCTGTCTCCACCTCCATCAACATCCAAAAGTTGATGTTAAGAGGGGTGAGCCACCACACCCAGCTTGAGATATCTGAAAATCTATACCCATGTAGCTGTAATTAATAATGTGCAAATTTATTCTAGTTACTCCTTGTATCAATATCTATAGGGTAGAAGAATTAAATATAAATTAGATATTAATCGGTGGTTGGATTATTTCTAATGGCAAGAAAAAAATCTCAGTATGTGGGCATACATATAAACAGATCTCTCTCTCTCTCTGTGTATGTGTGTGTGTGTGTATGTGTGTGTAAGAGAGAGAGAGAGGGAGAGAGAGAGAGAGAGAGACATGTATGTGGTTTGTTTGGTTTGGTTGTGTGTTGGTTTTAGTGCTGAGAATCTACCCCAGTACCTCATGCATGTTAGGCAAATGCTCTACCTCTGAGCTATACCCCGGCTTTCTAAGAAAATACTAAACTAGTCAAGCACCAGCAAAGTGCTTCACACCTATAGTCCCAGGACTGGGGAGATGAGGCAGGAGGATGACAAGTTCAAGGCTAGCTCCAGGCTACATAGCAAAAATCTGTCTCAAAAAACAAAACAAGACAAAAAAAAAAAAAAAAAAGCAAATAGGGATTGGAAAAATGGCTCAGCCACTAAGAGAAGGTGCTTGCTCTCCCAGAGGGTCTGAGTTTTATTCCCAGCACCCACAGAACCGCTCACAACCATCTGGAAACCCAATTCCACAGGATCTGATAGCCTCTCCTGGCCCCCCAGTGACACAAGGCACACAAGCATCACATAAACATACAAGCAACCAAAACACCAGACACATGAAATCAGATGATAAAATTTAAAAAAATACAAAAAACAAAAAACCTAAGTAAATATATAAAAAACAGCCAGGAAATTTTCTATAGAAGATAGATTATTACAGTATACTTAAATCCTATTCATACTCATCAGTGTATCAGAGAAAATAGGAGTTTATTACATTTCTGTGGACATCTGGGGTTCATGAGCCACTTCCTTCTTTGCCCTGAGCAATTTCCTTCTTAGTTGTTAAACGGCACAGGCAGGAACTGACTTCCAGCCTGAAAACGAAAACTGCCCCTGGAGCCCTCAGCCTCTAGAGCAGAAAGACTGTGCTTACCTGCAAGCAGGGGGCCCTCTTCCTGAAGCTGCCTGTCATGGAGGTGAGAGTCGCTGCCAGGAGGACCTGGAGAGCAGAGAAGTGTGTCACCAGGAGCCTAGGTGGGGCCAGAGGATGCCCCTCGGGTGCAGGGCGCTGATGCTCGTTCAGAGGACACAGGTTTGGTTTCCAGCACACATAGTGGCTTACAACCTGGTTCTCCAGTTCCAGGGAATCCAGCACGCTCTTCTGGCCTCTGAAATTTCCTGCACCCACATGGTGCACACACACACACATACAGTCAAAACACCCACACACATAAAAATAAATAGATCTAAAAGAGACTGGGTGATTTGCATTTCTAGTGCCATACACAACTGTTGTAACGGCCTTAGGGCCCGGGTTAAAAGTTTAGCCTGGTTTGACTCCATAGGTGCTAACATTCCTCTAGGCTACTTGGATCCAAGCTAAACAGTCAGCAACCCACGACAAGTCCCCGCTCTCTTTGGACTGTTTATGGACCCAACACCACCTCTCAGCGCCATTCCTAAAAGCGGCTTTTAGGAATTCCTCCTCCCTGAACCCAAACCACGTACCATGAGGCCTCCTCCCCAAAGCCCAGAGCCCAGCACAGCATGCTTGCCAATGAGGCCCCGCATCAGGTAGGTCACATCCCAGTTAGGAAAGAGGAGCGCGATGTTGGCACCGGCAGCACACAGGGCTGAGGTCCCCAGGCTCAGCCCCAGGAAGCGGGAACAGGTCCGCGAGCAGGCCACCACACGGGGAAAGGACAGCATCCTGAAACAAAAAGAGGGTCAGAGCAGTGCAGGCATGCCCGACAGGATGCGGTACAAGACGAGTGGAGCTGGCTTCTGTCAACAGGTCATATCAAGGACAGCGGTAGAGCTTTTTAAACGCGCCGCCCTTCTCAGCCTTCCCGATATATAGGAGTTATAGCCTCCATTTTCTCTCAAGCTTTGACCACACACGTTTCCACAGTCTATCTGGTTTTGTGTGTGCCCTATTATAACCGGTAAGGTTATTCATTTAGGAGAGAGAGAGAGAGAGAGAGAGAGAGAGAGAGAGAGAGAATAGCCATACATCACAAATTTAGAGGTCAAAGGAAAAATTATTTATTTATTTAAAAGGTTTATTTATTTATTTATTTATTTATTTATTTATTTATTTATTTTACTTATATGAGTACACTGTAGCTGTCTTCAGACACTCCAGAAGAGGGTGTCAGATCCCATTACAGCCGGGCATAGTGGCTGTAATCCCAGAACTTGGGAGGCAGAGGCAGGTGGATTTCTGAGTTCAAGGCCAGCCTGGTCTACAGAGTGAGGTCCAGGACAGCCAGGGCTACACAGAGAAACCCTGTCTTGAAAAACAAAAACAAAACAAAACAAAACAAAAGATCCCATTACAGATGGTTGTGAGCCACCATGTGGTTGCTGGGAATTGAACGCAGGACCTTCGGAAAAGCAGTTGGTGCTCTTAACCACTGAGCCATCTCTCCAGCCCTCTTCCTTCCTTCCTTCCTTCCTTTCTCTCTTCCTTCCTTCCTTCCTTTCTTCTTTTCTTTTCATTTCTTTCTTTTGAGCAGTTGGAGAAGGAGAGAGGGAGAGGAGGAGGGAAGGAGAGAGAGAGAGGGAGAGAGAGAGAGAGAGAGAGAGAGAGAGAGAGAGAGAGAGAGAGAGAGAGAGAGAGAGACTATATACCCCCTGCAATTGTTAGAGGCTTGTTCTATTTGAGACAGAGTCTCACTCACAGAGATCAGTCTGCCTCTGCCTTTGGGACTGCATTACCACCTATAATCAGCCTTGTTAGCATTTAATAATTTGTAAGTGAGATCCTCTTCTGCTCTGGCCCGGAAGGGTTATGTGGCTAGACCAGCACTGGTCTCACTATGTCTGCTATTTTCAATTTTCAGAGTCTAGTGACTGTAATCTTGCTGCTTATAAGTACGCGTGCTTATATCCGATCCCTGGGACCCAGCATCCTGGACAGAAATAAAACTGGACTATTGGGAATATTTTGGAAGTGCACCCGAATTGGTGAACACAAGCGTCCTTATGTCGCCGTATGCTGTATAGTGATGGCCTTCAGCATCCTCTTCAGACAGTAGCTTTGGGAACCACCAGTATGTGATTGCCATCAGACTGTAAACAAGGACTTGCCTCCAGAAAACAGTGGGAAGAATGACTAAGTCTCTGAACATGGAATGAGAGAAATTTCGCGATGCTCTTCTCTATTTTTATGCTGTTGGACCAATGAGCTGTATGAATAATTAAGATGTAACAGTTTAACACACAGGAATGTGATTGTAACCATCAACCTCGGTTCTCTCACTCCAGTATTGTCTGCAAATGTCATTCTGTTGTGTCAGGACTGCTTTCTGGAAGGTTCCCAGGCATGAAGTAAAAACCCAGTGGCAAATTCCACAGGCTAGCGCTTTAAAATAATGTCTTCACAGAACGATACCTTCTAGCGACTGGCCTATTTTTATTGAGAAAAGAAAAGTTCTATTTTTGTTGTTGAAACTGTTCTTATGGATTGCATTCATATTTAAACCTTTTGATTGTTAACCAGATTACCTCTATTCTTGGCAGATTCTGTAGTTTATTACAGGAGTTTAAAGCATTTTTAACAAAACTCTGATTTTCTTTACTTAGCATAAGAGTTGAGCTTCTAATCACAGAGGTACGCGATGACGGAGGGTATCTTAGAATGAAAAGCAGCAAGTAGAGCGGTGAACGAACAGGTAGCACCGTGCATTCTTCATTCTCTGTAGTGTTGACTTCCAAATAGAATGTCCATTGCAGTTAGAAAAATAATAATTTGTAAGTGAGTATGAGGAACAATGGGAATGAATCTATGTTGTTAGTAAGAATGGAATGGTTAAACCATTCTGGGAAATAGTGTGGCCTTGTCTTGTGAATAAATATTCACTTGCTGAATCAAGCAGTAATTCCACTATTTTATGGAAATGCCTGCTCACACAAGCACTGATATTTGGATATCCATAGTGGCTTTATCCATAGTAGCTAAAATTAGACATATGAAGCAAAAAGAATGTAAGAGTGAGGTCTGCCTGGGCTACTCAGTGAGTTTAAGAACAGCCAAGACTACCAAGAGAGACCCTGACTCAAAAACAACACAAATGCCTGACGGTGGTGGCACACGCCTGTAATCCCAGCACTCTGGGAGGCAGAGGCAGGCGGATTTCTGAGTTCGAGGCCAGCTTGGTCTACAGAGTGAGTTCCAGGACAGCCAGGGCTATACAGAGAAACCCTGTCTCGAAAAAACCAAAAAAAAAAAAAAACAACCCACAAATAAAGAAGACCCCAAACCAAAATCCCTTTAGTTAGCCTCGTTTCTACTTGTGTAAGCCACAGTTTATGGTAAGAAGATGGTTGCCAGAGACAGCACTAAAGAGGCAGGCTCTCTCCTCAACTGGTATCCATTGCCCTTGGTGGCTTGTGATTCCCCTTGGTCCACGGTCTCCCTGCTCCCCCCAGTCACCTACTCCCTGCTGCAATGGTCCTGTTCTGTGTGGTGAGTGGCCTTTACCAAGTCCTTTCACACAGAGTAAAGCAGCTTGTTCCAGTGAAGGGACGCTGGGCCTTGCTGGCGGAGCTGCGGTGGGCGTGAAGGACAGCCTTCACCAGAGACCTGGGGGAAGGGAGTGGCGAGGCCCCAGAAAAGATGAAACCCGCCTCTTTGCTCCAAATTCAGCCTCAAAGCCCTTGTGAGGATCTGACCCTTGTCCACATGTGGAGAGGATAGGCCCTCTAGAAGATATTCCTTCCTGCCATGCTGGAGGTTGTGGGGTGCCCCCCCTTACAGAGTTCCTCATCATCTTGTGATCTAGGCAGTCTTCCCTCCTAAGATTACTTTGCCATTTAAGGGCAGTGTTCCGCTTGTGACGTTAACCCCACTGCCTCTCAGGAGACTGATTCTGTCAGGCCCAGGAAGGACCGACTGAAGGGCTGATAGGTTACTGGCCATCCAGGAATGTGTTTTGAACCTGGCCCAGGAACTACTTTTGGCCAGGAATGCCTTCGGCACCTGCTCATACACGACTCTTTAGAAACCCCACCAAGTACTGAAACCAAACTCTCCTGTGCTGTTTCCTCTCAGGAAAGCCAAAGGAAGGGCTGGAACATTAGTGAGCCTGTGCCAGGCCTGGTGGTACACACCTATGATCCCAGATTTGGAAAGTAGAGTCAAGGAGATTACGAGTTCAGGGCTGTTTTCTGCATAGTGAGTTTGAAGCCACCAAGGCTACAAGAGAGCCTGCCTCAATAAGCAAACAAACGAACAAACAAGAAGACTTCAAAGTTACTACTGAACTTTAGATAATCAACAAATGATTAATTCTTGAAGTCAGACACTTTCTATTCTAGCACACACATGGGGTTGGAAGCAAGAGATTTAGAGTTTAGGCCAGCCTTGGCTACAATGTGTATTTGAGGCTAGCCTTGGCTACAGTGTGTATTTGAGGTCAGCCTAGGCTATAAGATGAAAAGCAAACAAACAAAATTCTTCAAAAAAAAATTGAAGAAATTTAAACAAATAGAGGAAACCTGCAAACCTGAGTGAGACTTTTGGGTGAGTGGAATTCAGAGACCACATAACTGAATACCCAGGCTCACAATGTCTTGGTGAGTGCCAAACCAGAACCAGCGTGGCCAAGACGTATAGAAATAGGGAAGATGTCTACATGTACTGTCCAGGAGAGCAAACGGAGCGAGAGGGTTTTTATTTGAGGGTTTAATTCATAGTTATACCAGGGTGGTCCCACTGTATGTAAATATATGTACATACGCATGCGCAGTTAAGTCATCCTGAGTAAGCTCAAGTTAATTGTTATTAAAAATGAAAAACTAGACATTTTTCCGAGGAGGGTGGGACATATATGTAGAAGCAATGGACAGAAATGTCTCTGGGCATGCTCAGCTTGCAACATGAAATTTTAACTGAAAATGGAGGAAAAGGATACCTTGATGGGAAACTAAGATAAGAGTCTGTCCCTGAGGGTTCTGGCCTTGTCTAGTTACTAGTCACTTGGCCAGCCTGCCCTGAGAAGAACATGGGGGTTCTAGTCCCTCTAAAGGAAAAGGATGCTGTGACTTGGTTTACCTTTCCCTTCCTCTCCATGACTCTTCCCCGTGAGACCACAATGCCCTGAGATACCCTTCCAAACGTGTGAGTCAGCTGAGCAGAGAGATTTTGGCTTGTTTTCTCGTGGGTAGAGGCAGGCAGGATCAGAAGGTCAAATTTGGTTTTGTTTGGTTTTGAGACAGGGTCTCTCATAGCAGGGGCTGGCCTTGAATTTCTGAACTTTCTGCCTCCACCTCCCAAGTGCTAGGACCTCAGACATATACCATTATCCCCCAAAGATTAAGGCCAAATCTTAAAACCAGGCTGTAGAGGAGGCCCTCATTTGAACCTGGGGTGCAGGCTGTGTGAACCAATCACCAGCCGCTGTCTGGGTACAGGAGCCCTTGCCTGGAAGGAAGAGCACAAACGCTGTGTCTGTTTTCCCATCTTTCCCTGCGTCCCTCAGCAGAGAGTAGGCAAATGCCCAGTCTTCACTGGACAACTGAGCTAGAGCCTAGGGAGAAAATGGTGGGGGAGAAAATACAGTCCATTTCCTGAGGATATAAAGCTAGGGGAACAGGCAAAACTCAAGGAGAATAAAGTACAGTAAGGATAGAAGCTCTTACTGGATTGCTTGACCCTTGCCTATAAGACAAGGCCTCCTGGGAGGAGCGCTATCATGGCAAAACTTGACTATTAAGGAGGTGCCATATGGGAACGGTATTCTAGGCAGGTACAGAGGCCTGAAGATCACGAAGACACTGTTCACTGAGAGACAGCCTTGGTCCCAGCGGTTAAGTGGCAGAACCGGGACTCTGTATTGCAAGACGGGCACTCTTACCTGCTAAGCCCCGCTGGTCTCGGATGTATTTTAGCTGGCCCTTTCATCTCTGCTTACCTGTTTCTGATGACAAGAATCAGGATAGGAGAATGAGAAAGTGGAGGAAATGCTCTGTTCAAAATGGGCCTTGGCTCCAGCAGCCCCAACCAGGATTCCTACAGGACCAGCCTTGCAGGGTCAGGAAGGTTCTGTATATGTAGTGGTGCCCAGGCATCCATGTGTACTTGAGTGGGGGTGTGTGTCCACAGCTGCCCACGGGCCTCTGCTGCAAATCATTCTGTCCCTGACCAACCCTGTGCTCATGACCCATTCTCTGCTCGCTTTCATGTGATTCCAAGGAAGGAAGCATGGACTCACAAGCTCAATGGTCTTAATGAGTCACTGAGGCACCCAGGACCCTCCTCAGCCTCCTCTGCCACCAGCGTCCTTCCCGCACCAGCTGCTTCATCCGGCTGTGTCATCCTTCCCTGGGCCATCTGGGCTCCTCTGAGGGGGCAAGCCTGAGCACAGCCTACCCTTTCTTCCTTCTCACCCCACTTTCTCGGCCTCGTCGTCATCTTTCTTCTCCCTCTCGTGTTCAAGCCCAGGGCATAATCCTGTACTGTATCACAACAGTGTATGCCGCACTGTGATGGCTCCAGACCAGCCTTTGGTAAGCTCCTCTTCAAGGCCCCAGCCACCAGATGTGGAAGTTCCCTGCTAATCCTAAAAAGACAGAAGTGGAAGCAGAAACCCTGTCTCAAAAGCAAGATAAAACAAAAGCAAAACCTAACAGCTTAAAAATCCTTCCGTGTCACATTAACAGCAAAGATGACAACTAATACCCAACAATTTCTCTGTCTTTTTTCAAGAAGCCCGGTCAAACATTCCTCCTTAATTACTTTCTCATACTTAGCAGGGACAATTATAGAGACAGAATACACTATATTTGGTTCTTGGTTGTTGCTGCCAGTTTAAGAATTTATAGAAAATAAGCTGGCCAGTGGTGACGCATGTTTTTAATCCCAACGCTTGGGAAGCAGAGACAGGTGGATCTCTTAAGTTTGAAGCTAGCCTGGTTTACAGATCAAGATCTGGGACAGCCAGAGCTGCACAGAGAAATCCTGTGCAAAAAGAGGGGTGGGGGAAAGAATTTATAGAAGATAGAATTAAGTTCACAAATTCTGGAAGTGGAGTGAGACACAAATTGCTTTTAAAATTATTCTTGTAATGTGTATAGGAATTTTGTCTGGTACCAGCTGAGGCCAAGATCCAAGCATTGGATCTTCTGAAACTGGAGTTACAGAGGGTTGTGAGGTATCATGTGCACTCTAGGAATCCAACTCAGGCCCTTTGCTCTGAACCACCTTCCAGCCCCAACCACAGACATTTGGCATTCTAATGGTCTCGCAGAATGTTTTCTGGGAACTGCAATTCACATGGCTGGTCCGAGAGCAGTGGTTAACATGTGAGTCAAGACCCATTGGTGTGGAGGGGTGGATGTCTGTTTCACAGGAGTTGTCGCCTAAGATCATGGGAAACTGGCTATTTGAATAATGATTCATGACAGTTGCAAAAGTACAGTTATGAAGTAGCAATGAGAATAATTTTAACGGTTGGGGTCATTACCACATGAAGAGTGCACATGATGAGCCATCTCTCCAACCCCGGGTATTATTTAATTATCTTTGGTTTTACGAGACAGGGTTTCTCTGTGTAGCCTTTGCTGTCCTAGAACACTAGCTCTGTAGACCAGACTGGCCTCAAACCCAGAGATCCAGTTGCCTCTGCCTCCAGCTTGCTGGGATTAAAGGAGTGTGCCGCTATTGCCTGGCTTTTATGAATATTATGAGAATATTACCTGTGTAATAAGGGAAAGGGCTTTAATTGGCTTTAAAGCGTAAAGAGCAGAGCTTAGTGGGAAACTGGTAATGGCAGCCGGGTCACTGCTCCTTAGGGTCAATTTGTGATGATTAATCTTATAAACAACACAATAAACAAACTATCTACTTGCAGGCTGTCAAGATGGTCAGATGGTCCCACAGTGAAGATCTCTGGGACCCACATGGTGGAAGAGAATTCACTCCTGCAAGCTGTCTTCTGACCTCCACACAAATGCTGTGACACTTGCATGTGTGTGTGTGTGTGTGTGTGTACACTTGTGCTCGTGCACACAAGTAATTAATGTAACTTTTAAATTTTTACAAAGAATCTCCATGCATACATGCAATAAACAGATTTACAAAGGCCAGTATCTGGTCAGTTTCCTCATCCTGCTCAGCTTTTGGGAGCAGTAGAGCACTGGTAAGTCTCCTTTCTCTTCCGTGCTGGCCTCAGAATTTGGCTCTTACAGATGTGATCCGGACGTCACAGTGCATTTGCAGTCAGGAGGAATGTTGGGATGTGGGAGGTCAGGTTATGAACAGGGTGGGGTAATGTCAATGCCACAGAAGGCTTCTTCGCGGTAAAGGCCTAGGAAAAACAAGACAGATGTTCCATTCTTACAGATACTGAGAGCTGGGCTCTGAGCCAGGAGAAGAGGAAGTTAAGATAACAGAATTTGGAGGAAGGGAAAAGGGAAATGACAGGTCCAGCAGACCAGAGTGACTAATCCACTGATAGCTGACAGAACAGAGCACATTCCCTTAATAGGAGGAAAAAGGCAGTTTCAGGAGGTTGAAAGAGACACGATCCGTCACCTGAGAGGAAGTTTGGGTGGTTTTTATGGTTTGTTTTACTTCCCTAGTATAAAAATACTGAGTAGGCAAACGGGCCTCCTCAGGCTAGGCTTTGATCCCAGTGCACTGAAACTGCTTCTGGTTTTTAGTGACCGACTCTAGGAAACACTTAACTGACCCTTTTTACTTGCCCCTTGCAGCATGAGATGTGGTTAGATCTTGATTCCTGAACATCCTCCACTGGTTCCCTGGCATCTCTGAGGTCTCCTCCCTCACTAGCTGACCCTCCGTGACAGGAGATCCTAGGCTTTGGCCCTCTCAAGGATGGATTCCCTCTTGGCACTGAGCTCCACTATGCTGCTATTTCTCAGCTCTGACTCCAAATTTCCTCCCCTCGTAGCACCTTTCTGGTGTCAGTTTCCTGTGATAGGCTTGTAATTAGAAGTTAAGACAGTAAGGTCACTTTGGCGATCATGTCTGATACACTCAACAAGGTGCCCACATGTCAGAAACATCCCAGACCAAACTGAAAGCTGCAGTTTCCCCCTTCCAGTGCCTGTAAACTGCACACCCCTACACACCACATGCCACACAGTCGGCCCCTTCAGAACTCCCCCCTTCTCTCCCCTTTCTCTGCACAATAAATACCTTTGCATATATTCTCTTGCTCTTAGATTACTTGGACAGCCTTCAGATCAGGCCTCAGTAAGAAAATGAATTCTCCAACATCCTATTCATGCCCCGCCCTCCTCGCCCTGCCTTTCCTGTACTGGGTGTTAGCTAGCATTCCTTCTAGGCTGTGCGCAGCAGTTACCTGGCAGCAGCCAGGTAGGCCTGGCTTAGAATAGGAGGCTGTATGTCCCCTTCTCCATCTCACTCTTCTTATTCTTTGACTCAGCTCTCCCTCCCCCCTCTGTTTCTGGCCAGCCTCTTCTGTGTCTCTTTCTCCCTTCTCAACTCCCTTCGCATGGCCTGAATAAACTATATTCTATACTATATCCGTCCTGTGGCTGGTACCTCAGGGGGAAGGGATGCCTCAGCATGGGCCTCCAGAGGCACCCCCTCCCACCTCACCATACATCACTCCACAAACATTTTATCTTTGGCCCCTTTTTTATAAAACATGGGACTGAACCTTGAAAAAGGCAGACAGCGCCTCACCAGTTCTTATCATTCCTATCCCATCAATATTCTAGTTAAAAATAAACCCTCACTGGCTCACAGTTTCATATTGCAGTCACATCTGTGGTTCTACCCACTCCTAGGGGACAGGGACGGGGACGGGGACTGTGATTCTTTACCATCTTCTCACACCTATATTGTTGCTCACTTTCTGAGACAAGATCTTATTCTATAGCCTAGGGTGGCCGCCAACTCAAAGCAATCCTTCTGTTTCAGCCTTCCAAATGCAGGGATTAAGATGTTTTGGAACATGGCAAGCCTAGCATTTAGGGACACTGACAGTTCAAATAAAGGAGAAGTACACTTGGTGAGTTAGGCAGCACCCACAATGCCTAGTTATACAGCTTGATCGTATCTCCTGGATTTTTTGCCCAGTTAGAAATTATTTGTTTAAGTGGTGTTTTTGGTTTGGATTTTTGAAATGTGATTTCATGTAGCCCAGGCAGATCTACTTGCCACGTAGCTTACGATTGGACTATTGCTCTCCCCACCTCCAAGTGCCACGGTGACAAGCAGACGTGCTATGCTCATCTAGTAGACTTCTGGTGCTATTATTATTATTGGTCTAAAAGATTAAACACTTCATTGCCCAAATTTATTAAATATATACTTACTAACACTTTCATAACACTTCAGCCAAAATGTTCAATTATTACCTAAGGAAAATATATTAGCAAACATCTGGCAAATACAAACTAACCTTTGTCAATAGAAACCAAGTGTCTTGGTTTTTTGTTTGGTTTTTCTTTTTGAGACAGGGTCTATGTAGCTCTGGTAGTCCTGGAACTTGATCTGCAGATCAGGTCAGCTCTGAACTCACAAGTGTTCTGCTTGCCTCTGCTGTCCCAGTGTTGAAACTACCAACCATGCCTAGCTGTTTTTTGAGTTTCATGTAACCCTGTCTAACCCTGGACTTGCTATGTAGTCAAGGCTGGCTTTCAACAGCTGATCCTTTTGTCTTAAAAGTTCTCAGAAACCAAGTTTTAAAACAAAACAAAAAACCTCTAAGTGTCTCAAACACGAGGCTATAAGGACAAGCTTTTGGAATAGAAATTACATGAAAGGAAATACTCATTGGTGACAAAAACAATGACTCAAATACTGAAAACTTTTTGTTTTTATTTCCAAGATCAAATATTACAACAGGACATTTACATGTATTTATAAAAAATGCAGCAGTTGAATTTATAGATCAGAGGTTTCCTTGAGTTTGGTCCCTCTCTCAGCACAGTGAGCTGATGTCTTCAAAAGACTTCATTTCGCTCCCCTCCCTCCCCCACCCTGCTGCCCCACCCACCCGCCCTAATTCAAGTTGCAGTATTAATATAAAGCAACTGGGTACAACACAGTATTCACAATTTGGTACAGCCCAGAACAGGAAATAAATCTCCAACAGAGAGATCCCCACTTCAGAAAGCACGTGCCTATAATAGCCTATGTGTGTCCATGGAAACATAATAGGGAGGCGTCTAACATACCCTAGGTAGGTACAGAGCAGTCGAGTCCAGGGAGTCTTAGCCAGGAGTCATAGCTCTCCCGCCTCTGTGTGTTCCTTTGGATTCAGGCTTCCCCTAGCACCTTTACAATCACTAGATACTTGGGAGGGTCTTTCATGCATCTTGAACAAAAACTGCAGTGGATGGTGTGACTCCCCACCTTGCTTCTCTCATAGCCTTCACTCTAATTTGGAGAAGTGTTCTAACATTAATGATCTCCTAGTACTGTGGGATTGATAGCCAGAAACCTAGAAACTCACATGCATACTAGAGGGCACTGGTCAGGGACACTCCACAAGGATTAGCTCTGTCTACCACTGTTTTGGATTCAGTCACAAGCTGAACTATAGATTAAAGGTAGAACCCATTTTGTATTAAGAATTCAAATCTTAGTAAGACCACCACTTTGTCGAGGGCAAACTGAGTATATAAACAGCCCAGGAAATATCTAAACACTGCATTAAGAATTGCTTTAAAACAAACAAACAAACAAACAAACAAACAAACAACAAAAAAACCACTTGTAAAGCAAACACCCTAAATCAACTTCAATTATCTCAGGTAAGATACAAAGTGAGGTTTGGAAACACATGAGACAAGTTTAAAACACAAACAATGAAGACATGCCAGAACTGGACATCCCAGATGATTTTAAATGCATTGTTCAAACTGAATTCATACAAAACATGCAAAACCCACAAATACTCCTGAAATTTTACACAGAATAACACTTACTAGAAAGACAACTTTCTTAACAGCTAAAGATAAGGGGAAAAAAAAGAGACATCTAGATGCTTAGAATTTCTTAATAATCAACAGAAAAATAGCCTGGAAAAAAGGAATTCTCAGGAGTAAAAACTTGTGTCTAAAATATTCATGTTAAAACTTGGACAGAAGCCTCCAAAGTCTACAGCATCAGATAGCACTCACTTCTGACGTCTGAGGCTTGAGATCCCACGATATTCTCTCTAATTAGCTGGTAACATGGGATTCTAGAGGCAGGCAGAGTGTCAGCACTGCTTAGAGCATAAGACTAGCTTCATGAGCCTATTTGTATTTTGAGTCATATCACTTAGTATTTATTGATATTTTTCACCGAGAACACAGTATCTTTGAGAAAAGCATACCATAAACTTGTTCTCTTGAAAATAAGATTTCCAGCTGAATATAAATATTCTAATGTCATCAGCCTGAAATTCATCCTGGTGACACACACTGTACCATCAGCTATCATGGTGCAAGAAAGAAACTAAGGAGGTAGCGAATGGTTCCCTAATAGTTAAGATTCCCAGATGAGTCCGTGAATAAGAGTAAATATAAAGGATTTTGAGAAAGGGAAAGTTCAATTTCAGGTCAGAACTTATTTCATTTAAAAGTTCCCAATTTTTGATGCCCAGTAAAGGACTCTTACTATCCCAGTTAAAGTCTTTTCTTCTTAGTAACCCTGGGGAACCAGACAAGGGCCCCGAGCTCCACACCACCCATCGCTTCTCCTCTGGTGAAGACAGTTCATTAGGTAGGACCTATTATTCCAGGTTAGCTCAACTCTTCTCTTTCTCATTTGAAAACCTAAGTGACCTTATAAGGCATAAAAAAATCTTAGTTGCTAGAGGTACCATTATACAGCAACAGTCTGTTGCTTACTGCCAAAGAATTAAGTGCAGCAATGTAACTTCCCATACTTATAGACTAATGTGACTGTTCTTAAGTAAAATATTACCATTGGTATTCATTCACATTTCTAATATGTGAGCAAATCTTTAAAACATATTTTTATTTATTTTGTATATCTGATTGTTTTGCCTGCACGTATGTGTACCACATGCATGTCTAGTGGTATAAAAAGTCAGAAGTCTTCAGAGGTCAAAAGACAGCATTGGATCCCCTGGGGTTGGAGTTAGGATGGTGGTGGCCCACTGGGGTGGGGACTGAGAACTAAACCCGCCCAGGTTAACTCTTAACTGCTGAGTCATCTCGTCAGCCCCATGTTTCCCAGCTTCTTATAAAACCAAACATAAACAAAATATAAACCAATACTTCTATATCACACTATTTTCTTTCAGGCCAATGAGACTTGTGTTCATGTAGACACTTCTATGAGGCATTATAATAGCTTTAATTATAATTCTTGAAAGAATAATGATCTCTAGTTGGTATTAGAAGAGCAATGCAATGTACCAATGCGGGGCACAGCAAACCACAGGCATATTCAAAACAGGGGAGGCAAAGTGGGATTTGAGTTAAGGTCTTAGTATGTTAACTTCAGGTTGACATGGAACTAGCAATCCTCCTGCCTCAGCTTCCGTCCTATGTGTGTGCTGGGTGGTCTCAGACTCAGAAGAGTTGCATTGCTGAGAACTGGAGTTATAGAGCTGTGGGCGACTATATGGTTGCTGGGACTCAAACCTAGGACTTCTGCAAGAACAAGTGCTCTTAACTGCTAAGCTAAAAGCTCTCTCTTCAGCCCCACAAGCAAATTTTAATAACGTCTTCATTATTCTTAATAGTAATTTATATGAATTGTCCAAGCTTTTTTGTGGTTATAAGGCATACAGGCCATATTAAAAACATAGTCAAAATTAATCAGGTTAAGCAGGTGTAGTGGCTCGGCCCCTCTAATCCCAGAAGAGCTCAAGGCCAACCTAGGGCTAGTGAGTTCCAGGCCGGTCTGGGCTACTGAGTGTGCTGGTTCAGGAGTTGTTTTTTTAAAAAACAAAATGTTTATGAAAATGGTGAGATTTAGTTAGGGCAACCGAAAACCTGTAACCAACCAAACAAGCCAGCTACCTTGGAGGTTTGTCACAGAGCCAGCCACCCTCTTACATGGAGCAAGAATTCGCCTTAGGGAAGAAATGAGTTGTAAAAAACGATGTTTGCTCAAAATATTCTTTTATATTAACTTATAAAAAAAAGAAATATTATACATTAAGGCTTAGAAATATAATTTTAAAAACATAGCTAAGTGTATTAAATAGCATAACCAGTTTTGGAGGAAAAAGAATGAAGAAGAGACAGACATGTAGCTCACTCTAACCCAAGGAAGACCCAGAGGTTCAAGGTCATGTTCAGCTAACTACGTCACTTAAGAGGCCAGCCAGATCCAGGACAACCAGGATTACATAAAGAAAACTTGTCTCAAAGGAAAAAAAAGAAGAGGAAGAAGAGAAAGTGGAGGAGGAGGAGAGGAGAGGTTAACCTGAACTGATAAACATTTGAAAACAAAATAAAAGATACTCCCACCCCCAAATGGACTAAAGGATTAAACTGATGTTCAACTTCAGGGTTTCATCATATCCAATAAACTGGCCACCTGAGTTCCTTAATAAAGAAACTAACCAGCCAGGTGTGGTGGCACACACCTTGAGTCACAACACTTGGCAGGCAGATCTCTATGAGTTTGAGGTCAGCCTGCCTGGTCCACAAAGAGTCCAGGACAGCCAGGGCTATTAGATAGAGAAAACCTGTCTTTAAAAAACAAAACAAAACAAAGAAACTGACCAAAGCTATGATAACCTCTGTTCTTAAATAAACAAGTCAAATACCTTTAATTCTATGCTGTCTCATTATCAGAATTGACACAAAGGTGAGTCTGAAATCCAAATAATCATCTCTGAAACATTTAATTCTCTGTATTATACGAGAAATCAATATATTGGAATGGTACTCTTTGGTTATTTTGAGTTCTGAAGAACATTCTTGCCCCACCCTACTGTGGACTAGGTACTCTAAGTTTCACAGTAAAGAACCGAACTGTTAAATAAGGCAAACCAGTGATGTGGGATTTGCTCCCTGCTCACAGGGCCTGTAGGCGTCCATCCGCTCGGGGGCTGGGGAGCACCTCAGGGTGGAGTGATTGCTTGGAAGCAGCCAACTCCTTGAGGCTGAAGCCGCTGGAAAGGTGTGCGTCCGAGCAGGGCTGGCTCTTCCTACCCTCATTACTTTTCAAGTTTTAGTTTTACACAAGGCATTACTCATAATTTTGTATTCTGAAACTTACTATCAAATAAATGAAAGATCTCTAAAAGGTGAGACAAATATCCATCCTATGGGAGAAGAACTAGTTTTAAATATCAACTTGATGGAAATCTTAAAAAGGTCACATCTACCCAAACCAAGTCTCAACTTCACAACTCACACAATTCAGCTTTGTAACTGCCACCCTTAGCTTAAAGCACACAAATACAGTTCCAGTATTGGAGACATTATTTGTTCTGCATTCACTACATTGAAGCCATTTTTAAGATTCAATAGGCTTACAGTATTACGTTTTAAAAAACAAATATTCAGCTATTTAAAGATCACTAGATCTGTAACTATTGTACTGAGGGATTTCAGGTCTGTAAAAGATTGGGCAAAAGATACTTGAATGCTGGGGAAAACCCCAAAGGAACTGATTGACAAGCACAGTTTTTATACTTTTAATTAGTCTGAGGATGTCATAAAATAACTGGATGCTTAAACCGGTGGGGCAGACATAAGTTCTTCACAGGGCTGTGACCCCAGGTGCACATTTACACTTCTCCCATGAGGTTAACTCTGTTAGTAGTTGACCCTACCATTGCCCACTCAGGACAAAACCTCAAACTTCGAAAGTCCTCTGACTTGAAAAGACAAAGAACTATTAATCTAGTCCAATTCTGTTTTTCAAAAAAGAAATCCAAGATTCAGAGGAAGAAAAGCTGTTCCCGACAGGAGGTGCACTGACCCCACCAGGCAGGTTCTTCATCTTAGTACCAAACACCATGCATTGCACCCAGGGAGAGAAATCTTGCCTTCACTTTTCAGGAGCCCCTCTGATGTTTTTCTTAAGTGTTCAAGTGAGATCCTTGCTAATTAAAGGGTTTTTTAGTACTGGAGCTCAAAATCCTTTAGTACCTGGGCAAAGGTCGTGTCTTCCTGATTTACTTCATGCTTCAAATCTAGTATTTAGTACGCAGGGTGGAAGAATCAGCTACAGTGCTTGTCATATTTATATTTCTTCTCTGCGAAGATACCTCTAACTAAACTCACACTACCCTTTAATTTTAAGTTCCTACTGTAATAACAGTTTAATGCTGAAAGAGATAAAATTCACCTTCTAGTTGTTATTCATGTATATAGATGACTCCCTAACTAAATAAAACAGTCAAACCAGAACTTAGCTTTCAAAATATTTCCAACTTTTGATTACAGACTCAATAGAGCACTAATACAGTACATTTGGATACAAGATAAAACAATGGTATAAAAACAAAGAGTTGTTTAATAATCTATTGTAGATAATCTAGCAGAAAAAATAATTATATCTTTTCTTTAAGATGGCATAATTAGCCGGGCGGTGGTGGCGCACGCCTGTAATCCCAGCACTTGGGAGGCAGAAGTAGGTGGATTTCTGAGTTCGAGGCCAGCCTGGTCTACAGAGTGACTTCCAGAACAGCCAGGGCTACACAGAAAAACCCTGTCTCAAAAAAACCAAATTCAAAAAAAAAAAGGGCATAATTAAGATTTTTATAGGGTAGTGCAAATCCCATAATGTTGACCCCAACTACTATTTCTGTCTTTAAATAAACAAAGACCCTTAATTTATAAATCCAAATAGTAAGATGACCTTAGAGTAATAATAATAATAATAATAATAATAATAATAATAATAATAATAATGTGACCTTAGGCTCCAACCGACATAGGACAACACACCACACAAGGCAAAGGACAGACTCTGGGCTCTAGTTTTAATTAGGCCCTTACTAGTAATGACATACTGAGTGCGTTGTATGAATTCTAGTTTTCCTCACATTCATAAATGAGCAGACAGCATATATACTGTGCAGGAACTTCATGAAGACTGAAGGAGGAAATGAACACAGAGCACACACCACACATGCTAGCTGCTCCCTTCCCCAGCACTGCTCTCCCCCCAAGTCCTACAAGTTTCCACATCCTCTAGACGTCACTCAAGTCTATTTTGTCCCTTTCCTCCTTACTTAAAAACAACCTTTGAGCTGTTTCTACTACATACAGGGGATCACTAGGTTTAACTAACCTCACAGACCTCATCTGACTGTTGAACGGAAGCTCTCCCTTGAAAGGAAAATAACTTGCAGAGGAACTAAGGCAAATATCTTATGCAGATTAACCCCACTTATTTCTCTCCTGTATAATCCATATAATCTCCTTCCTCCCATGGACCAACCCTGATAATCATAGTCCTTGCCAACATTAAATAAAGTCCCCTACATGAACATCCTGACTAAGCCTGATAGATACGTAATGCCATGTTCTCTTAACTCACACATATACTTGGTCATCTTACTTTGGTTTCTCATAAATGGATATTCCAGTGCTAAGCACATAAAAAAGAGCTATATAAACCCTCTCACTTCTGAACATCCTGCCTCAGGGTCTCAAGATAGGATAAGAGGGTGCAGCAGAGCCCTCTAAGGGAAAATGCCTGACGTCATATTTCTGACTGACGTGGGCTTTAGCTGGGCCTGTGCCAGCAGAGGAGCTGGTGCCAGCATAGTTGGTACTTTCTCACTTTCTACCCTGCAGCTCCCAAAGTGTTGGACTGCTGACCTTGACTACTGGTTTTTCTTAAGCCTCTGAGAGTCTATTCCTTAGACAGCCAGTTTTTATTCAAGTTCAGAGATACAACTGAAGAATTAACATGTTTACTAAATAAATCCGAACTGTTGGTTAAGCCTCAAGCACTATGAAAAACACCAAAGTGATATTATTCAGTCACCAATCAAAAGAGAGAACTTTGACTCAAGGTATAAATGAAACTGTAATTATATAAATATATTTATAAATATTTATACAATTATATACTTATACATAAGCACTTACACAGACTTAGAAAAAAATGTAAGAACATTAATTCAAAAGGACTCACTGAAAAATAACAAAATTTTCCATGATTTCCTTGTGGAGAAACATAACCCATTCTTTACGGAGGTCCCTCAAAATCCAACCATTAACAACCATATTCTGTAATTGCATACTAACAACACACCATATCTCTTTAACTTATCTTTTTAATCCCCTAGTTGCCAAGAGAGAGATCTGCAAGGACACAGGAATCCAAAGGTTTCTGAGTAATCACAATTTAGATTGTATACAGGTTCAAGAATCACTCAAAATCTTCAGTCATTCTATAGAAATGGTTTTATAAGCAGTTTAAAGTTTTGGTTTTCCCACCAAATCACTACCTGCCCTGCTAGAGAACTCTCCTTAAAGCTCAAGGGAGAACTGAACATACAGTGAAGCTGATGAATAGTACTATATAGATTCAGGTGGCCTCTTCTAAATAATACTGAAAAAAGCTTTCACCAAATACAATTTGAATGTGACTTTTGTTGGCAGGAAAAAACTCACATCTGACCATTACTAGTAATCTTTCTTACTAACTGTTGTCATATGAACTGAGTTTGAAGGTCTTCCTCTCAGAGACTTTCAGTTTTGATATTTTCTAAAATAAAACAGCATGAGGAATTAAGGTATTAGTTACCAAAGCATTTTAGATAGTATTCCAATTGGAGGTAAAAAAACGATCCATATTTCTAACCAAAAGAACATCGTTAGCAACTCTCAACTGTAGGCTGTTGTCCCCCCCAACCCCCCCATCGCTGGGACATACTTAAGTATGCCTTAAGCACATAGGACAATCAATAACCACAGTGGTTACAATTACAAAGCCATTGCACTACATGATTATTGAACACCTGCCTTCCTACAGAATACATTAGACTCAGACAATGGACCCAAAGGAACTAATTTGCTGTGCAGGCAAAAACAGCAAGCACCTTCCTAGCCAAGACACAAGATGCTTACTAAAGTTTCATCCTAGGACTGGAAAGAGGAATTGATAGAGTAATAAAAGGAAAACTGTCTCAGGCTAGGACACTGAAAGCCACCCTGTGCTACATACAATACACTGAGCACTGATTCTGCCAATAACACACACCATGGAAATAGCTTGTAGTTAGAAGATGGGAATCCTTGAGGGAAATTTTAAATATGATGACCAACAGTATAAAGGATGCTTTTCCCACATGAACAAAAGCCTGGATATTTCATTATGACATCTTCCTACATGATGAACAAAACGCGTGTTAAAAGAATTTCTTTTTCCTACCAAAAATGGGGGCTGTTTTTAATTCTGATTCTAGCCATTCTTTGTCAACAGAGTCTAGAAGTAGTAACATCACTAGGTCCCCAAAAGCTGTCATACAAGAGACCACTTATTAGAACACACATTTCGTGCTGCCAGCACTAGGAGAGACGCTATTCTTCCATTTGGTCACCACGTTTGGTAAGAAAGAACAAAGTGAGAAAAAGGAAGAGAAAGAAGACAGAGATGAGGGGAAGGAGACTGATTTACAAGTGACAGAAAGATAAAGAAAAGGCAGGTGACTTGCTTGCCCAGCTTGGCTCTATAGTCCTATGAACCAAAATGCATACTTAGTGGCATGGTACCTCACAGGAATAGAGAAAAGGGGTAAGCTGAGAGAGGCCAGGCCATGGTGTTAATTTCTTTCCTGTACAAAGACAGTCTCTTGAGGACAGAGGCCAGCCTCTTGTAAGGTAATGTCATAGTCCAGATGAGAGAGTTTCCTCCGGGGGAAGTTGGTGAGAAGTTCAAAACGTTCATTCGGATATCCTTTAGACTGCACATGCTTCACCAAAGCCTACAAAGAACAGGGGTAAGACAAAACTGTCAGCTGAAAATAAACACCATGATTGTGAGTACTCTATTTTTATCACATTAGATAAAGTAACTTAATTCAAATAATCGACCCTTTGGATAGTAAGATAAATCTATATCCAGTAACTTAAGGTTACAATGTGATTGACACTGAAAAACTCATTGCTATCTCCCCAATAACAAATCCAGGCAATATTTATAAAATATAACAACCAGTTTTTTCCTTCAGAGTATATCCTTTCATTCTGTCTACTATCAACCATGACCTCACAACTGTCTTATTACAATTTCTTCAGCACTTGTTTCTCTATAAATGCTTTCTCATCAGATAAACAATCAGTCATCTTTTCCCCTCTACCTATTGTCTAGTCTTCTACTCAGTTTTACAACTAAACTTCTCAAAAGAATGGTCTACTCAGTAGTAACCCTAGGAGATATGCACCATAATCACTGAGAGATATCTAATAATAGTATAGATCTCTATATATGACAACAACGAATAATAAAATAAAATACAATATAATATATTGTAATAAAATGTCAGCATTAATTCTCTTAAGCTTCAGGACCATCACTAAAATAAAAGCTACTAAACAGCTTGCAAGAACATAAACTCAGATTGACTTATTCTATATATGTAAAATACTATTGTTCTCTCCAGACAGAACCAGAAGAGGGCAGTGGATCCCATTACAGATGGTTGTAAGCCACCATATGGTTGTCAGGAAGTAAACTCAGGACCACTGGAAGAGCAGCCAGCGCTCTTAATTATATACGTTTTCTTAATTATATACATTTTAGAAGTTTCTTGAAGGGGCTGAAGAGATGGCTCAGTGGTTAAGAGCACTGACTACTCTTCCAAAGGTCCTGAGTTCAAATCCCAGCAACCACAGGGTAGTTTACAACCACCCAAAGTGAAATTTGATGCCCTATTTGGTGTGTCTTCTACAGTGTACTTACATATAATGAATAAATAAATTAAAAAAACAAAAAACAAAAAAACACGTTTCTTGAAGTTAGTTGACCAGAAACCCAGCAGTAACTATAACATTCATTTGATAAACTAAGATGGCTATTGACTCTCAGGTATACACAGCCTGGTTACCCTAGATAAAGGGAATGGTTCACATCCCAGGTGATGGAATGGAATGGTAGGAGGTTTCATTGTACTATTCAGAATACTATGTAATTTAAAACTTTTGAATTGATTTTGTAATATTCCACTTAACAATTCTATACCGAAGTTTGCTAACAGAACCAGAAGGTGGAGAAAGGCACTGTGGTGGTTTGAATATGCTTGCCCCAGGGAATAGCACTATTTGAAGGTGTGTCCTTGTTGAATAAAGTATGTCACTATGGGCATGGGCTTTAAGCCCCTTGTCCTAGCTGCTTGGAAGCCAGTCTTCTAACAACCTTCAGATGAAGATGTAGAACCCTCAGCTCCTCCTGCACCATGCCTGCCTGCATGCTGCCATGCTCTTGCCTTGAATGATAATAGATGGAACCTCTGAATCTGTAAGCCAGCCCCAAATAAACGTTGTCCTTATAAGAGTTGCCTTGGCAGCCAGGTGGTGGGCACGTGCCTTTAATCCCAGCACCTGGGAGGCAGAGGTAGGTGGATTTCTGAGTTCAAGACCAGCCTGGTCTACAGAGTGAGTTCCAGGACAGCCAGGGCTACAAAGAGAAACCCTGTCTCAAAAAACAAACAAACAAACAAACAAACAAACAAACAAACAAACCAAAAAAAAAAGTTTCCTTGGTCATGGTGTCTGTTGACAGCATCAAAGCCCTAACTAAGACAGGTACCTGGCCAAGATGGCGCTGAAAGCGAAGAAGAAAGCTCCTGCCCTCTCCCAAAGCCAAAGTGAAGGCTTTGAAAGCTAAGAAGGCAGTGTTGAAAGGCGTCCACAGCCACATAAAGAAGATCCAAATGTCACCCACTTTCCAGTGGCCCAAGACCCTGCAACTCTGGAGGCAGCCAAAATATCCTGGAAAGAACGTGCCCAGGAGAAACAAGCTTGACCCCTGTATTATCATCAAATTCCCCCGACCATGAAGAAGAGAGAGGACAACACCACCCTTATGTTCACTGTGCATGTCAGGGCCATGAAGAAGTCAATACCCTGATAGGGCCACCGAGAACAATAAGGCGCATGCTCGCTTGGCTCCTGATTATGACGCTCTAGATGTTGCCTACAAAATTGGGATCCTCTAAACTGAGTCCGCATGGCTAATTCTAAATATAACTTTTTCTTTGCACTGTTGAAAGAAAGAAAGAAAGAAAGAAAGAAAGAAAGAAAGAAAGAAAGAAAGAAAGAAAGAAAGAAAGAAAGAAAGAAAGAAACAAAGAAAGAGAGGTACCTATTATATTTGCTCTTTCTCTTGCCTTTGTCCCATTTAAACAGTGGTAGTTTGGTGTTTGGCACTAGCCAGAAACTACTACTTGTCAGTCTTCCACAATCAGCCTAAGTATCTTCAGCTGTATGGTTTCCATTTAAACGGCCTCTCCTAAGGCTTGTTTTCTGAGCTTTTTGGGGGTAAGGTCCAGCTGGCCTAAGTAGGTCACCACAGGCAGGACTCTGAAGGTCTTGTTCTCTGTTCCTGGCTCACAGCCACACAAACAAGTCTCTAGTACCCATGACAAGACAAGGAGCCTCTGCGAGGCTCTCACACTGCCATGTCTATCCTGCTCTGGAGGGCTGAAATCTCTCTGAAACCATGAGCCAAAAGAAACCTTTCTTCCCTTAAGTTGTTGCTATCAGATATTTTGTTTACTGAAATAAGGAGAGTGACTAATCCCAGGCATAGTATCAGGCCAGGTACAGGTACTGACCAAAGTGGGGTTAGGAGTGAGGCCCACCCAGAGGTTAAACTATGCTACTCAGACCAATTCTCTTTTCTAGCAGTCAAAAAGAATCACTGCTCAGTAATTTTTAAATAAATACACCTTTAGAATCACTATGATAGGTGATGTCATGTAGAAATCAAGGAATAAATAAAACTCACAGGCAAACAAAGAGGGGAATGGAATAAAGTCATAAGCACTAAAAAAAAAAAAAAAAAAAAGGCTAACAGACTACAGAAGAGACACAGAACAACCTGTTTTAGTAACAGCAACTAAGAAATCCTAGATCCACTGGGTGTGCACACAGCTTGAGTTCCAGCACACAGGAGACAGAGGCAAGTGGATCTCTTGAGTTTGAGGACAGCCTGGTTTACAAACTGAGTTGCAGGACAGCCAGGGCTACAAAAGGAAACCCTATCCTGAAAACAAAACAGACACAGACAGACAGACACAGACAGACACACACACACACACACACACACACACACACACACACAAAGAAAAACGTTAGAAAACAAACCAAAAAAACGATCCTGGACTTCCAGAAGTAAGTATATTGCACACAAACACACAACTGAAAAGCTCTGGCAGGCCTGTGACTTGCCTAAATTAAAAGGAAATAAAATAATTAAATGAGATGGGCCTGGTAGCTTGTGATTATAATTGCTGCACTTGGTTAGGCTAAGCGGAAAGACTGCTTTAGTTTCAGGCTACCCGGGCTATGAAGTGAGACTTGTGAATTACAGGCTAGCCAGTGCTACACAGTAAGGCCCTGCTTCAAAACCTAACAGAAAATCAAGTAACAAACCACAACAACAAAACCCAAAAAACCTAAGACTCTTGTAAGATGAGTTTCCAGTTGGTATCAGATAAACTCTCTCAGAAGTCAAGGGTCTGACTTCAGTTTCCTCCTCTTTCTGGGGTAAGGATATAGTATAGTACGGATTTGCCTAAAATGCATAGCTTCTGGGTTTGACCCCTAGCAGCACAATTAGTGTCTCTGCTTTAAACAAATGTGTAAGTGGGATAAACTCACCAGTAATTTGGCTTGCTCTGGAAGAGTGATCTGCTCCCTTTTCCCATCTGGGTAACGCAGCATCAGCTGTGCTTTTGGTCCTAAAGAAGAGTTATATACATACATAGGTGTTTAATATGGGAGAGTAACTAAAGCGAGTCATTCAGTACGTTCGAGTTTAGTAGGTAAAGCAGGTCTATACCATAACCCACCATTTACATCTATCCCCTCCACTATTCCATCTGACTTTTCAGGTGACATCTCCAAGACCTCAGAATCCATGGCTGGCAATCCTTGATGGTTTGTGGCTGTGCCAGGCTCAGTTCTGGCTGGGGGCTCTGTCAGTGGCCTTCTGTTCTCCTCTTTTCTATGCCCCAAATCTTTATGAGGAGACTTTCTGGACTTAGCAAGATTCTCTACCTCCTCTTCTTCATCAGAGCCACAAACCGATATGAATTCCTCACTGCCAGAAAAAAGTTCCGATTCAGATTCTTCATCTGAGCGGCTATCCTGTTTTGCCTGTGCTGAGTCGAAATGAGTCTCTTGCAAGGAGGCTCTGATGGCAGCTTCCAGTTGGCTGTCTTCACTGGCGTCTATGAGGCTCTCCTGTGAGGTGCAGCCAAAACAAAAATTTAAATAGTTAAACCAAAAAGACATTCAAACAGGGTATAAAAAACAAACTAGTTAACCTGCCTTTGTCCTGGAACTCATTCTGTAGACCAGGCTGGCCTCAAACTCAGTAATCCACCTGCCTCTGCCTCCCAAGTGCTAGGATTACAGGCGTGTGCCACCACTGCCCAGCCAACTTGCCATTATGACTTTTGCCAAAGTGGAATCTGTCTCTTCTACGGCGCAAGGGCAAGAACTTAGTACAGAAAGACTCATTGGAATGAATGTTCTAAAGGCAAAGATAAAAGACCATCATAAGTTGGATGTGGCGGCGGCAGCACATGGCCAGCATTTAGGAAGCAGAGGTGCGGGACTGCTTGAAGTCCTAGGCTTGCCTGTATTATACCGCAAGACCCTGTCTAAACCACAAATAAACACACAAAGCTCTCACAGAACCTAGTACAGGATATTTTAAGCTCAAAATGAGCAAAGCTAAGAAAAGAGCTTATTACTTTTTGTTTAAAAAAAAAATGTTTAAAGCCAAACTACAATTCTTTAAAATGATTAAACATCAGGAAAACATATCTCCCTTGCTTTTCATTAAATGCAATGATTCTTAATATTCAAAACAAGAAAATAACATTACCAAAATATGACATGATGGTGCATGCTATATCCCAGGATTTAACACTTTTGGAGAGGCTGAGGGAGGAAGCTTGTAAGTTTGACTCCTAGGATGCACTATACAGGGAGATCTTGTCTCAGAGTAAAAAAAGGAAAAACCCAAAGGAAATACATTTGGATGTTTGGGGTTAGACGAATTAAATTCTCAAAAGCTTAATAATTATAATGAAAAACTTCATTATAATAACTAGAAATGCAAATTCTTTGAAATGTATTTAAACTGTGTTTATGTTTAAGTTGGTGTAGTAAGTGTGCACACATACAGGTAAGTCAAAGGACAGTGTCAGGAGTCCATTCTCTCCTACCATAGGGGTTGTAGAGATTCGACTCAGGCCATCAGGCTTGCTAGGAAGTGCCTTTACCCACTGAGCCATCTTAACAGCCAGAGAAAGGCAAATGTCTAATATTTTCTTGTTAAAGTTTTGAATTCTCTCTCTCTCTCTCTCTCTCTCTCTCTCTCTCTCTCTCTCTCTCTCTCTCTCTCTCTCTCTCTCTCTCTCTCTCTCTCTCCCCCCCCCCCCCGCCCCCCCTCCTTCTGATTTTCAAGACAGGGTTTCTCTGAATAGCCTTGACTATACAGAAGAAGGAAAAACCTAATTGTGGCACTAGTCTGTTCTCAGGGTAGGCTTTTTATAGGAAAAACCAAGGTCCAAAGTTTAAAGGGCAAGGAGGGGAGCAGACGGCTTACTAGGTAAAGTATCACCAGCTAACCTTTAAGCCCTAAGGCCCTCAGTAAGATAAGGAGGCTGGTGGACGGGGCTTGAACAGGGGTATTTCAGAACATAACAGAGAGTGAGTATTATAATCATAACTTTTGGCTTATTAGTACTTCAGAGTCAGCCACAAAAAACATAGTGAGCTCAAATGGAAGGGCTGCCCGGTAGTCAGCTCTGACTCAAAATATTTTAGACATAACAGCTCGTGTTGGCCTTTGATTTGATGGGTCCTATGTAAAGCTCTGTGGACTGTCTTGAGATTAGCAAACCTTATAGAAAATATTCAGACCATTCAGAACAAAACAGGGTATGTGGTCAGCATCCTTGAGCAGAATCATTTCTGTGTCAATGACTGGCAGGCATGTAATAGCAACAATATAAAAGAGCTGCCAGACATGGAACATGGCTACACTTATTCTGGGGGGAGAAGGGTCAATCTTCCTACTGCCCCATAATAATTTTTTTAAAAAAGGATCTGGGTGTAGTGGCACACACTTTTAATTCCAGCACTAGAGAGGCAGAGGTAGGTGGATAACTGCCAGTTTAAGGCCAGCCTGGTCTATAAAGTGAATTACAGGACAGCCAAAGCTATGTAACAGAGACCTGTTTTAAAAAACAAACAGACAAACAAACAAACATAAGCCTAATTTACCACACACATAAAGCAGGTACTTATTTATAGGATGTGCAATGGCTTACGTGACTAGATTTGCAGTAACATTGTACAGCAAACAGCACCAGGTTAATGTGGATTTGGTCTAATGCTACTTATTATGTTAATTTGGTCCCCCAAATTACACAGGTATCGATTGGTATGTCTGCACATAAGATGCTGGAGGGCCCTGTTCCCATTTGGTTTTGATTGGTAAATAAAATTGTCAGTGGCCAGTGGATGGGCAGGGAGACAGAGGCAGGACTTTAGGATTCCTGGACGAAAGACTGAGGAAGCAGCAGGACAGGAGAGAACTGCCACGCTGAGAAAGGAGTAAAGACCAGGCCTGAGAGGCGCAGAAGAGAGAGCACAGCCAGCAGAGAAGAGTCAGGGTTGGTGGCCCAGGAGAGCTGCAGGTCTGGGTCGGGGCAGCCAAGATGGAATATATGATGAGTCAGGAATATTGGAAGGGAGCATGTGCTAGCCACATGGAGGTTATGAAGTGGCCCAGTCACTGAGCTGTTTAAGGCATATTAAAATATAAGGTTGTGTGCATGTGTGCCTTTCACTTGGGAACCTAGACCGTTAGGGCAAGTGAGAAATGCACAAACGCCACCAGGTTGATGAGTAGTTAATTGTCTACAGCAACAGGTTACTATCCAATACTCACTCTTTTCTGTTTTTTTTTTTTTCCCCAGACACAACAGAAGAGGGCCCCAGATCCCACTATAGATGGTTGTGAGCCACCATGTGGTTACTGGGAATTGAACTCAGGACCTCTGAGATAGCGGACAGTGCTCTTAACCACTGAGCCATCTTTCCAGCCCCTTTCTAGTCCATCTAGGGCTAGAGAGTTGGTTCAAATTAATAGAACCTGTTAGCTTTTTTAAAAAATTTTACTTTTATCATTTTAATGTTGTGTATGTATTTCTGTCTGTTTGTGGGTATGCACACATGAGTGCAAGTGCCCACAGACACCAGAGATGTCAAGATTCTGGCTATAAGCCCCCTGATGTGGGAATTTAGAGCTGAACTCAGTTCCTAAGACTCATATAGTGGTTCATGACCATCCATAACTCCAGTTGCAGAGGATCCAAAACTTTCTTGTAGTATCTGAGGGTAGTGCACACATGTATGTAGTACACATACAGGCAAAACACTCATATACCTAAAATAAAATAAAACAAAACTAAAGAAATGACTTAAATAAAAATACGTATAATTTAAAAAGTCCATGTATTACTTGCTCTATAGTTCTTATTTACTTATTTTGTTTATGACTTTTGAGATAGCTTTCATTCTGTAGCCTGAACTAACACAGAATTTATTATATAGCTTTGTCTTCAAACTTGCAGTAATTCTCCTGACTCAGTCACCCAAGTGCTGGGATCACATGCATGTGACACTCTGCAAACTAAGAAGAAAAGGAATACAGGAATGGTGGTAGGAGACAGGCAGCAGTTTCAGGAATTCGAGAGTATCATTGGCCTCAAAGGCCACCTTGGCTCCCTATCTTCAAAAAAGGAAAAAAAAACCCATTAGCCTAATAAAGTACATCTAAAAGAAACATGGACAAGAGAGATAATCAGTAGTTAAAGCACTTCCTCCAAAAGCCCTTGAAGGACCCCTGCACAGCTCCCCAGAACCCCTACAAATGCTCAGTGGATGTAGCAGCCTATAATTCTAGCATTCAGTAAGCAGAGACAGGGGACCCTATAACACAGTGTCTAACCAGACTACCATATTGATGAGCTTGGGTTCAGCTGAGACCCTGCCTCAAGGATTAAGTAGGGCAAGGAAAGCAAATGAGTAAGAATTCTGATGTCAACACACACACACACACACACACACACACACACACACACACACACACACATACTGCACAGACATGAGTTTAAAAAAGGAAACATATAACCAGACCTAGAAACTCCTAGTAGTGGGATAAGTCTCTAGGAGTTGGGGTAGAAAACTGAGAGCCTCCAGCAGTCAGATTAGTGCTGCTGTCAGCTGCAGTTACAGAAGCTTCCTTCTGTAGTGGACAGAGGCAGCAGTTTCTTTGCAGGAGTTTCTTCTGCAAAGCCTCATAAGTGTTAAAATGCAGAAAATACATGTTGAATGTTCAGCCATAAATAGGACTACAGCATCCACAGCATCCTTTCCAGGGTTCAGGGAACATGGTGGAAGAGAGGGCAGAAAGAACGTAAGATGTGAGGGACAGGGTGGAATGGAGGGATGTGGAACAGTGTCTTCTGGGCATGACAAATTATGGAGCTCTTAAACATATAGTGGCTATGCTCACCTGCCTAAGTGAGCACACACATGATTGGACCCATCGACCTCCTGCCATAGAAGGGACTCACAAGGCTCAAACCATCCCTGAAATTAAGCAATTAATGGTTGCTGGGAATAGGAATGACATTTTCTTTAGTGGTATAACCACTGCTGGAAAGGTACCAATGCTCCTATAATTTTTTATCTGTGCTTCTGTATGTAAGCTTAGGTCATAAAATGAATAAAAACATAAAACTGTACCATACATATATACACATGCACACAATTATGTGGATACACACACACACACACACACACATTATGCTTTCATTAAGAAGATGAAATTTTTCTGTAAAACACTATCACAATAAGATAGGTAAACACTAAAAAACACTAAAAGATAAGATAGCTAAGATGCAGTACATCCAGAAAGCATAACTGTTCATTACACACACACACACACACACACACACACACACACACACACACACACATTTATATATATTCCCCCCCTCCCCCCACCCCACAATAGGCTTACTCTGTCCTGGGACTCAATTTGTAGACCAAGCTGGCCTCACAACACTCACAGAGATCCACCTGTGCTTGCCTCTGTCTCCTGAGTGCTGCGATTCAAGATGTGTGCTACCAGAGGCCAGTTCCACTCCTTATCATAAATACCATTTGAACATTAAACATTTTACAGAAAATGCCACCATACAGGCACACTTAGTTGCCTATCACCTATACTTACTGATCGGGTGCATTTTTTGGGAGGGCTGCTGGAAAGTCCGTCCAGTTGCCCATGTTCACCCAGAAACCCTGTTACTTGGTCCAAGAAAGAAGATACATCCAATTGGTGCCACTCTACTAGCTTCTGACCTAAAGATTAAAAGATAAATAAATAAATAAATAAATAAAGACATTTAAACATAAAATAATTTTCTAACCACAGTCATTAAATAATTGACATATACATAAAAGTTTGCTACAAATTCATATCCCCATCTCTCACTGAAGTCACACAGTATCTTCATAACCTACTAACTACATCAATTAAAATTCAGGTAAGATTCTCATCCTTCATGAGAGGAAAATTATGTTTGCATAGCCAGGTAGAAAGAAGATATTCAAACAAAGCAAAAATATAAATAGCAGAAACTAGATAAAATATAATAATAAAAAGAGCTCACCCTCTAGTTCTCTAGAGGAATACAACAAGTAACTAAAACTATCTCATCAATTTAATAACAGAAAACCTAAGGAGACCCTATAAAGATAATTGATTGTATCAGTTTTTCTTTGAAAGAACAAACTGTACAAATACAAAATGTTGTTACCTCTCAAGTTTCCAGAAATAGATTCCCTAAATAAACACACCCAAAGTTGTTTACACAAACAAGAAAACTTCCCTTAACTATCACATTGCTGAAACTAGATCCAGTCAAAAATTAATCAGTTGTGAAAACTAAAGGCTATATTTGATATAACTTACCTGTCCGTGGATCTAAGATGGAAACATAGGGGAAATCCCCCAGTTTATAAAACTGGATGTATCGCTGACCTTCCTCGCTGTCGTGATAAACCTGTTAAGCCAATAAAATGTTAAAAAAAAAAAAAAACCTCTTAAAAAAAGTTTGATCACAATCTCTTATCTATTAAGGGTAATGGGCTCTCCAAATAAGCCTTGACAAACATTTTTAAGTTCTTACCCCCATATTAAAGCAGAAGTAATAAGGTACAGATTTAACATCCTACTCTTGGCCCCTTTTGAAAACATCATAAAACACCAACCCATACCTCCTCCTTTCTCAGTTCAAAAGAGGTATTTCCTTTTCAAGTGTTAGCCCATCTGTGAATGGTTTACTTTGTTTGTTTTTGTTTTTTCTGAGACAGGGTCTCCCATATAGCTCTAGCTGTCCTGGAGCTCACTATATAACCAGACTATCCTTGAACTCAGAGATCTGTCTGCCTCTGCCTCCCAAGTGTGCCACAATGTCTAGCATTGCATTTGTATCCTAATAAGTCACATATACTAAGAGTATAAGCTTGAAAACCCAACATTTTATTAGGCAGAAATCTTCAGTCAATATTTGACTAAAATAAAAGGAACTCTGCCATTGAAGCTAGCAAAGGACTGACTCATCAGATAGCCGTGCTTGCAACACAAGCCCAACAACCTACAGTGAAAGAAAAAAACCAATTCCAAAAGTTGTCCTCCAACCTCCATACCACACACTATATAAAACACACAAATTTATAATAAAAACAAAATGTAGTACATCTTAGATAAGTTTACTTAGTTGTTTTTGGTAACTTTTTAAAAACTAGACCTGCCTAGGATATAATCCCTAGCTACTTAGATGGTAAGGTCAGAGGACTACGAGTCCAAAGCATTACTTGTGGTGGTTTCAAACACTAAAAGTGTTTGGGCTGGGCCAGGGGGATCTATGTGAGTTAGAGGCCATCTTGGATTACATAGTGGGTTGCAGGCAGGGATACAGAGGAATACTGTCTCAAAAACCTAAAAATAAATAAATAATGAATAAACTAAGGAGGATGAAGACTTGCTTGTAGGTGGCCCCAGGCTGAATCCAAAGTAGGAAGCCTCTCCAAAAACCAACCAACTAAACAGAATGAAACAAAAGGGAAATTAGCCGTAGTGGTGGTTTGAATATGCTGGACCCATGGGAAGTGGCACTGTTAGGTGTCCATTGTATAGGCAGGTTTTGAGGTTTCCTAGTGCTTAGGCTCCACCCAGTGCAGGGGTGGGGTGAGGGCTGGGGGGAGGGGGCATGCTTCCCTCTGGCTGCAGATCAAGATGTAGAACTCTTAGTTCTTCTCCAGGACCACATCTGCTTACATGCTGCCATGCTTCCCACCATGATGATAATGGACTGAGCCTCTGAACCTGTAAGCCAGTTCCAATTAAATGTTTGCCTTTATAAGAGTTGCCTTGGTTAGGCATTGCTCTTCACAGCCGTGAAACCCAAACAGGTAGGCTACCTGTTTTAACTAGATTTATTTATTTATTTATTTTTTGGTTTTTTTTTTTTCCCGAGACAGGGTTTCTCTGTGTAACCCTGGCTGTCCTGGAACTGCCTCTGCCTTCCAAGTGCCGGGCTCAAAGACATGCGCCACCACCGCCCGGCTTACAGCTGGAATACTAAGGAATACTAAGCTAAGAACAAACAGTAAAAGAATAACAAACACAAGCTAGAACACATGTCTTAATATTTCTCCAACACTCTTAAGATCTTTTTACACTCGATCTATTAGTATTGCATAGCTATTAAATAGATAAAATAGACTAATTTAAGATGACATGCTATAAATATGCAATATATACCTTATCTTGAGAATTTAACACACACACTCAAACAGACACATAATGACATTAAATGTTAATATTCTATCATATGTTGACTTAAAACATATGATTAAGCTGAGCGGTGGTGGTGCACGCCTGTAATCCCAGCACTCTGGGAGGCAGAGGCAGGCGGATTTCTGAATTCGAGGCCAGCCTGGTCTACAGAGTGAGTTCCAGGACGGCCAGAGCTATACAGAGAAACCCTGTCTCGAAAAGCCCAAATCCAAAAAAAAAAAAAAAACCAAACCAAAAAAAACCCCCATAAGTTTTAACTTAAAGGGAAATTAACCCAAAGTTAATTTCTCTTTTCCCTTGAGTCTTTTTCAGATGGTTCTTCTAGAGAAACATAAGCTGTGTGGCTTCTACTATGTCTCTACTGAGCTGTGGTGCTGTAGATAGACTTGTCAAGATGCCCCTAAAGTATGACTGAACTCACTTTTCCCAGTTTATAGCCCATTCTGCCTCTACAACATCCTATGCTATAAAAACAAATACTAAGACATTTTTAATCAACTGTTGTTCTCACCTGCCAGAAAATGAAATGCTCCCGGATAATATTCTTCACGGCTTCATTGCTCCAAACATCGCGGTTGAGGCACTGGCATGCAAAGTCTTGTACATTTTGAATGTTTATCATCAGCCACTTATTCTGCATCTGGCCACACTCTTTGGCCTATAAGAGTAACATTTCCATATAGACACTCAGCATTCTTTTAAAAATGACATTGTGTAGAGGACAGTGGTTAATACACATATTCACAATTGGTCCAGAGAGAAGTATCAGTGGAGGGCTCAGCCACACACGGGACATCTATATCATTGTCTCTCCTAGCCCTAGGCTCAGGGACCATCATGACATCATGAAAGAGAGGGTCGAAATTTTAAGAGCCAGAAATTGGAGAGGACCAGACTGCAACAGTTAGTTATCTTCTGGACCATGACAGGACTCAACATTCTAGCATGGGGTATAAAGGGAAAGATATGAACTTTTCCTTCAACTGAGGAGCTACTGACAGATGATGGCTTCTGGGGCAGGGAGAACCGATTCTCTTTAAGAGTATCATCCCTGGTAGAGTGACCATGTCTGGTAGAGTGGATGTTCCCTGGACCATCGGGGTAAGAATTGCACACACTGGACTTGATGGTTGTAGAAAAAGCGGAAACAGGGCTACAAAGTTGAGAGGAATGCCCAGATTGGGTGTGAATCTGGGAGTTAGAGAAATCGGGGATAAATATGATTAAAATACATTGTAACAAATTCTAATAGGGTGTAGGTGGTGCACACCTTCAACCCCAGTACTGGGTAGGCAGAGACACGTAGAACTGAGTTCAAGGCCAGCCTAGAATACACACTGTCTTCCAGGACAGCCAGGACTACATAGAGCGACATCCTGCTGTCTCCCCCAAAAGAAATTATCAATGATTAGTAATAAGTATGGCTTTAAAAATGGTATCTAGAGGCTGGGTTGTAGTCTCAAAGTAGAGAAATGGAGTTTGGTTCCTAGAACCCATGTCCACTGGCTCACAGCTCCAGAGAATCTGATGCCCCCTGCTACCCCCATCCTCCCACCCCCGCAACTTCTATAGCATGTTTATACACACATATATACATACATAATAAATCTTTTAAAATGATATCTAGAATTTTTAGTATTGTACAGTATAACTTTGCACATAATCCTTGTGATAGCGGTCAACTTGACTGGATTAGAAGAAATACAGGGCTGGTAAAATGTTCCTGTCTCTCTAGTATACCTCAGAAAGCACAGACCCGTGGCACGTGGCTGGGAAAAGGGGCACAGTCTCAAGTTAGCTGGCACCAGCACTAGCTGGATGGGAATCGGAGGAAGAAGAGTGCACGTCTATAAGCCCATTTCTTTCTCCATGTACATATGTGATCACTGGATCATAGACTCCAGCTCCCTAGTAAGCCTTCAGCACCAGACTGGAATCTCAATCTGAGACACAGCTTCTTGGATGGAGCAGCTGCTGTGTTGTTTCTCAAGTATAGCGATAGCTATTGTTAAACTACCAACTTTTACCACACTGAGACCAAACTTTTATGTCAGGCATGACAGCAAAACTAGCACAAACTCTTTTACCGTCTTCTTAATTTCATACATAATCCATTCTTACTATAGACCAAGAACTTTCACCTTTTTACTTAAAAGAAACACTTTATAGTTTGCCTTTGACATACCAAATTATCAATATCACTAGTTAAGCTTTGGGACACAATTAAGAAAAATCAGCTACTTAAACAGAAGCACTGATATTATAAGTTATCTAACGAAAAAAAAAGATATTACAATTTGAACCAGGCAGCGGTAGCACATGGCTTTTTTTTTCTTTTTTTGGTTTTTTAGGCTGGTTTCTCAGGCTGGCCTCAAACTCAGAAATCCGCCTGTCTCTGCCTCCCAAGTGCTGGGATTACAGGCATGTGCCACTACTGCCTGGCAGCACATGGCTTTAATCTTAGCACTGGGGAGGCAGATGGATCTCTGTGAATTCAAGGCCAACCTGGTCTACAGAGTGAGTTCTAGGACAGCCAAGGCTACACAGAGAAACCCTGTCTCAAAACAAACAAAAACACCAATCTTGTACACTATGTTAAAAATATACTTCATTTATTCCCAATAAAAACAGAAGTCAGTGTAACCTCTAAGAATATTATGCAGAAATAGTTAAGATACCAATTATTCTTTATATAAATGATTATTTATATCATTTGTATATAATATTTATATATAATTTATTTTTAAGATATTATTTATATATAATATATATTATTCTTTATATAAATGATTTTTTTTCTCTTAGAAAATAAAAGGCACATGGCACACAGAGGATGCAGAGACAGGCCAATCAATATCTGATATTTTGACCAGCTTAATCTACACAGTATGTCCAGGTCCCATATGACACTGTCTCAAAAAATAAACACACAAATAAGACACTGAAATGGTAAAAACGACTCATAGATATAGCACAGAATCTCCAACAACTTACTGTTTCAAAGCTGCCCTTGTGCATCAAGTCAATTGGGGGCCGGAATAGATCTGCAAGGGTAGTTAGTTTCTTGTCTATTGCTCCTCCATTTCTTAATTCCTGTTCCTGCCTAACTGCAACACAGAAATATAGAAAAGTTTTTAATTAGCCATAAAATGAAAGTATGAAATTACATAATAAACAAAAGACCTTGTTGTATTGACTGAAGAATACTGCACAGCATGCTTAGCCTCAAATACAAAAAGCTAATGATGACTAAAAAACAATTTAGGATTTAAAGGTTGTTCTCTAGGCCAACCGTTAAAAGGAAAAAAATTAAATTAGTTACAAATAGTCATATTGGCCAGGCCTAATGGTGCAGACTTATAATCAAAACTACCTGGGAGGCTAACACAAGAAAAATCAAAGGTTTAAGACCAACCTCTGCCAACTTATTGAGAGACTATCTCACACTAAGAAGAAAAGTTAAGCTGGGGATCTAGCTTATAGAACCTACTCTTTTCTAGTATACACAGGACCCTCCCTGTGTTTAGTCCCCAACACCATTAAAAACAAAAACAAATTCACGGTAAGATGAGGACTCATCTGAGTGGCAGAGTGCTTTCCTAGATTTGGTCCCTAATAGCACATACACACAATAACCTTACCAACTCAAAATGTTTTCACATATTCATAAGCAACAGAAGAAAGATTTCAGAACCATTTCTCTAGTTCTCAGAGTAATCCTAACTCATCCACTGTGTCTAGCTCCTAGTTTTAAAGACTCTCAGTAGAGGTTATGGACACTGCTGGCACCATCTACTAAAAGAGCACAGATTCCTTTGGTAACTTAAGCCCCTTTCAACCATTCCTAAAGTTACAGGACCTATCTATGCCTTGACCAGCTCACTATAAGTTATAAAACCAGACACAGTCCAAACATTTCTCATATAAAATAACTATCCTTGGCTACTAGATGATGGCTCAGTAAGTCCAGGCACTTGCTACCAAAACTGATTGCCCCAATTTGATCCCCAGGGCCCATATGGTAGGAAAAGACCAACTCCAATAAGCTGTCCTCCAATTAGAGGACATGTGCATATCATGGCCTATACACCATCCTAAACAAATAAATAAATATACATTGACCATTCTTTAGAATTCTTTTACAAGTACGAGTCAAGATACTTCTGATCTATTGCACAAAAAGGTATGAGCTGTGCTAATTATAATTAGTTTTATTTCGACTTGTCAGAGGAGGAGTCTCAATTGACAAAATATAGATCAGTAACCTCAACCTTCCTAATGCTACAAACCTTTAATACAGATCCTCATACCACAGTGACCCTGAACCATAAACTGTTTTCATTGCTATTTCATAAATATAATTTTGCTTCTGTCATGAATAATAATGCAAATATCTGATATGCAGGATACCTGATATGAGACTCCCTGAAAGGAGGTTGTAACCCACAGCTGTAGGGTACTTTCTTAGTTAGTGTTGACAGGAGGGCCCAGCCCATCGTGGGTGGCGCCATCCTGTGCTGACAGTCCTGAGTTCTATTAAGAAGGCAGTTAAGCAGTATCCCTCCCTCCCACTATGGCCTGCATCAGCTCCTGCCTCCAGGTTCCTGCCCTGTTTGAGCTCCTTTACTGACTTCCTTCAATCATGGACTATGACATGGAAGTATAACACAAATAAAATAAACCCTTTCCTCCTCAACTTGCTGTTGGTCATGATGTCTCACCATAGCAATAATACTCATAACTAGGGCAGTGTGTGTAAATACATGGGTGTCAAGGTATTCATGTGGAGTCAAGAAAAATTTACAAGAGTCAGTTCTCTCATTTCACCATGTGGATTCTGGGGTCAAACTCAGGCTAGGTACTCAGTAATCTTTACCCAAAATCTTGATGTCTCTAATTTCACTTTTTAAACACTGTTAAGTGTTTAAAGTATTTAGGAATAATACTAATCATCTTTTTTTCTTTTTAACACAAAGGAAGGGGAAGAGGGAGCTGAGAGACTGGTTCATAAATACCTACTAGTTTCAGTTTGAAAATCTCGGAAACCATCAAATATTGAACGTGCTGGCCTTCGCCTTTTAGGAGCTGTAGAAAAAAACAGAACTGATTAAAAATTAAAACATTAATTTTGAAAATTCTAAAGATATCCCTCATATAAGCATTTCTATTTATTGCTTTATTTTATGTGTATGAGTATTTTCCCTACATGTAAGCTTGTGAACTATGTGACCAGAAGAGGATGTCAGATGCCCTAAAACTGGAGTTACAGACAGTTAGTTATAAGCCACCACAGGGGTCCTTCGAATTGAACCTGTGTCCTTTCAAAAAGTAGTCAGTACTCTTAACTACTGAGCCATCTCTCCAGTCCTCAATGTATTTTAAAACCTCTATATCCTTAATACTACGCCCTCAAAACAAACAGACAAAAAAAGAATTTCTAGGACAGCCAGCACTACAGAGAATTCCTGTTTCAAAAAAACAAAACAAAACAACAAAAAAGCAAAGCTAAGTGGGAAAGCACACGCTCTGTTCTCAAACAAAAGTCAAGCTATGGACACGTGATTCAATCATCTTATCACACTAATTAAGAAAATTAGAACTAGGCATAAAGAAACCAGACAAAAATTAAAAATATAAACATTTAATTCAGTATAGTTCTAGGGGCTAATCATACATTTTTTAACATAAGATTTAAAATGACTTCATTAATATGTTATCTTCCATAGAAAAATGTTCTCAAACTTAAAAAAAAAAGTAACAAATTACTCATGTACAACATAGAAAAATGGAGATTTTGCTGCTGTTGTTTTACTTTTTGAGAAGGTCCCTTCTCTACATAGCTGACTGCCCTGTAAGTCACTATGTAGACTAGGCTGGTCACCAATCTGTCTGAGTGTTGGGATTTAAAGGCCTGCACCACCATGGCCAACTGAAAATGGAGACTTTAAATAATTCTCTCACTGTAACAGTTTAAGTTGACTTATATATGGTAAATCTGGCCAGCATGGAACCAAAACAATGCCTTGCATTAATAATGATTAGAAGACAAAAAAAGTCCAAAAGTCTCTTACCCCATGTTAAAGCATCTTTTTCTACAAACTAAGCATTTCATTACTTAGAATAATTACCTCTTTCTTAGAATCACTAAGTTAAAAGCAAAGCATTTTTTTAGAGATTTATTTTATGCATGAGTATACTGTTGCTGTCTTCAGACACACCAGAAAAGGGCATCAAACCCCATTACATATGATTGTGAGCCACCATGTTGTTAATGGGATTTGAACTCAGGACCTCAATTCCCAGCAACCACATGGTAGCTCATAACCATGAGCTATGTAACAGAGTCTGATTCTCTCTTTTACACAAACACACACACACACACAAATAAACAGAACTTTGTCAGGCAGTGGTGGCACATTACTTTAATCTTAGTACTCAGAGTTCAAGGTTAGCCTGGTCTACATAGCCAGCTCTAGGACAGCCGTAGCTACATAGAAAGATCCTGTCTCAACTAAATGAAATAAAAATAAAACTAATCCTTTTTGTTCTGCTTATCTTTCCTGTTTAAAAACAAACAAACAAACAAAACAACAACAACAAAAAAAAACCGGTAGAGGGGCTGAGGAGATGGCTCAACAGTTAGGAATATGTGGTATTCTTCCAGAAGACCTGGGTTCAATTCCCAGCTCAAAACTAACTCTAAGATCTAACACCTTCACATAGACATACATTCAGGGCAAACCACCAATGCACATAAAATAAAAGTAAGTTATTTATAAAAAAAAAAAAAAAGTTGGAGAATATTCTTTTTACTCTTTGAACTATTTTTAATCAGGATATCCTATTTAAAATGTATGCTTGGAGCAGGAATATTTTAGTCTCAGTGCCTTTGTAGTTCCTTTGTTTTTTTAAAGACAGGTCAAAATCTAGTACCTCAGCCTTCTAAGTGCTCCACGTACAAGCGTGTATCTAGCCTTTGAGAACTAGTGATATGACAAGGTTACTTTATTTTATTGTGTGCTTGCCATAGTCCATGTGTGTGGGCCAAAGGACAACTATCAGTATTGATCCTCCTTCAATCATGGGCCCAAAGGATCAAATTCAAGTCATCGGGCAGCAACTTTTTATGTTGAACCACTCACCACTGACAGATTTTAACCCTACCAACTGTTAAAGCAAGTCTGTTACATGACTAGACACAGAATAGCTGTGTAATAGGGAAATATTCTACTTCTAAACTGCCCAAAGCAGGCTAGTAAATAGTCCCCTGCACTTCCTATCACCCCTCATTTGTCCCTTTGGGAGACACGCAGCCACCCTTGTGCTCTTACTGTCACTTCATATTGCCAGCTTTCTAGCCAGCTTACAAGTAAAATAAGCTATTTTAAAATGAGTGTACTCCTGCACTCACATGTACATAAACACACACCTCTACTAAGAGCCTCTCTTCAAGCTACAACACTTTATTTTATGTGTGAGTACACTGTAGCTGTCTTCAGACACACTAGAAGAGGGCATTGGATCCCATCACAGATGGTTGTGAGCCACCATGTGGTTGCCAGGAATTGAACTCAGGACCTCTAGCTCTTAACCACTGAGTCATCTTTTCAGCTCAAGCTACAAGACTTTTTTTTTTTTTTTGGTTTTTTTTTTTTTTTTTGGATTTGGTTTTTTTTTTTTTTTTTGGATTTGGTTTTTTCAAGACAGGGTTTCTCTGTATAGCCCTGGCTGTCCTGGAACTTACTTTGTAGACCAGGCTGGCCTCGAACTCAGAAATCCGCCTGCCTCTGCCTCCCAGAGTGCTGGGATTACAGGCGTGTGCCACCACCGCCCAGCACTACAACACTTTTAAGCCAAGTCTTTCACTCCAAGTGCCCCTGGCTCTTGCAAACCATTTACCATAAGCAAACATCATTTCTCTGGAATCTTCCTTCGGCCCACTCAATAGGTATGATATTCATTAAGGCCAAAAAAGAATAAGTTATATAAAAAGCTAAAAGAATCCAGATGCATAAGGAAGGCATTAGATATCATAGTAGAATGCAAAGACTAGCAGAGAAAACCAATCTAATGAGAGGACCAATACAGTTTCATATTTTTATAAATTTCTGTTAACACCTAGCTTAAGAGAAAAACAGCTGGGATTTTTATATCATCAGAATAATTTTAAATCTATTGCTTTATTTATAGAAAGAATATTAAATCCCCACACAGAAATAATTGTTGTAAACAGAGAAACAATATCATTTTAGATAAAAGTGAATATCCTTTGATACTATACCAAAATTCAACTAGTCGTGGTTGTGTTATGATTCGTGCTAAATTTGGGTTGAAGAGTTGGTTCAACAGTTAAGAATCCACTGCTTTTTGCATGCACATATGCTGTGCACACACATTACCTATAATGCCAGCTCCAGGATCTTCCCCCCCCCTTTCACACACACACACACACACACACACACACACACACACACACACACACAAACACACCTCTCTACCTGTAATAACAACTCCAGGATATCCCATTTTCTATTCTAACCACCTTGGGTAACTCACATGTACATAATCAACCCCCACATACACACACTCATGCACACAGAAATATTAAAAAATAAATCTTAAGCTATAATGTCAGTTCCAGAATAACCCACCCACACCCATGCACACATACACACCTTACTTGTAATGCTAGTTCCTTGTACTCCTGCACTCACATGTACATAAACACACACACAACTAATATTTTTAAAAAATGAGTGGTGGGTGCACACCTTTAATCAAAGTATTTGGGAGGCAGAGGCAGGCAGATCTCTGAGTTCTGGAACAGCCAGGGCTACAGAGAAACCTTGTCTAGAAAAAAGTTCAACTAAACAAACAAACAAACAAACAATAAAAGAAAAATCTTTTTTTTTTTTTTTTTTTTTTTTGGGTAGACAGGGTTTCTCCGTATAGCCCTGGCTATCCTGAAACTCACTCTGTAGACCAGGCTGGCCTTGAACTCAGAAATCTGCCTCCCTCTGACTCCCAGAGTGCTGGGATTAAAGGCGTGTGCTATCACCGCTGGCTAAGAAAAATCTTTTAAAAATGGTTTGTACAAGTCAAAATCTATAATCAGTTAGCTTTTTAAACTCTGTCTGATTAAAATTCATTGTTCTAAGTCATAGGCAGTCCCATAGACTTTGGATCTTCTGCTTGCTTTGTATTGAGGATACAGCATCTCTATCCAACAGCTTTGAAAAAAAATGCTTCTTCCTATGATTTTGGGCATCATCCCAAAGGCCCTTGTTAAGTTAATGGCTTGGTTCCCAACATAGTACTACTGGAGCCTTTGAGAGCTGGGACCTAGCAAAGAAGCTTTGGTCATCTGGGTTCACACCCCTGGAGGGAATTCGAGACCCTGGTCTCTTTTATTGTCTTTTCTGTTTCTTGGCTGCCAAGAACTAAGCAGCTTCTTACATCATATGCTCTCACTATGACATGTGCTGCCTTGCCACAAGCAAAAGGACCAACTAAAACCTCCAAGAAGTAACTAAAATAGTGTCCTCTTTTTAGGAGGACTAATTGACTACCTTATAATTGTAACATGAAGCTGTCAAATACTTCCCCATCTTTCATTATCTATAACATGTAGGTGAATTTACAGTGGAGCATGGGGCATAGCAGTAAAAGGACTTGCTGTGCAGTCCTGAGGAGTTATATATGAATTCCCAGAACCAAGGTAAAATACCTAATTGGCATGGCAACCCATCTGTAATCCCAGCCTTGGAAGGTGGTACATAAGATTTCCTCAGAGATTAAAACGCTCCTCTCTGCAGCAAGAGCTTTAAGCAGGAAAGTGACTCAAAAGAATTTCAGGAAATTCCTGAAACTGACCAGATTAATTAGGCCCTTTCCTGCCAAAGTTAGCAATAAAAGCTGGACTATAAAGAAGACTCTCAGAGCAGACCAGCTGCTTGGAAGAAACAAAATCCAGTTGGGCTGCCTGGAAGAGGCTTAAAACTAAGGCACTTGAAAAGGACATTGTTTAACCTATTGAGCTGCCTGAAGGCCGTGCAGTGTATTCCAGGTTTCCAGCTTTGTAAACTGTCATCCATGCTAGATGGGTTTTGATGATGCAGTTGCCTTTGAGTTATTCTGTTCCTTTAAGTGATCCCTCACCCATATTCCTGTAAGTAAGCCCAGTAAAACTCATTAGTTCATCAAGATGAACTTTGATGGTATCTGTACCTGTAGTAAACCCTGTATCTGAGGTGTGTAGACTTATGTTGTGCCTCCCCAGAAAAAGTTTTGTCACACAACACTGCAAAAACAGGGGGTTCCCCAGAGCAAGGTGGCCAGGGAAACCAACTATACCAGAGAGTTCTGGGTTTGACTCAGAAACTCTGCCTCAATGAATAAGGTAAGTAAGGATGGAGCTCACCCTCTGGCCTTCACATGAATGCACATGCACACATGAGCATATCCTTCAGTGAACTGTATGATTTACACTATCTCTAGATTATTTACAATACCTAATTCAATGTAAATGCTTTCTAAATGATTACTCTGCTGTTTTGTAATATTGATAAGAAAAGAATCCATATATGTTCAATATAGATGGATTAAATCTAGTGCCTGATACATGCAAGTAAAGTGCTATACTTAGGGAGGAAATATTAACATCTAATGGATTTTAGCTTTTAAAAGAATTATTTCTCCTTCTTGCCTGGTACACACCTTTAATCGCAGAACTAAGGAGACAGGCAGGCAGATCTCCAAGTTTAAGAGCAGCCTGGTCTATAGGTAAATAAATAAAAATTTTTTAATTTCCTTTCCTACACTAACGTTTCTACAAAACTTAAAATGGGTCTCTTATTTTCGTGTTTCAAACTTTTTTCCTATAACAGTGTTTCAATACAATATATATTTGCCCAACCACAGTAAGATTCAATCCTCTATTTTTTAAGCAATACCTAAAAACGTTTTCCTCATACAGGTAAGCAGGTACTTATTAAACTACCACTGTTCTTTAAAGTTGATTAAATATCCCATACTTCAGCATACTCTGAATATGCCAAGACTAATAAAAAGTTTTTTGTATGCAATAAGGACTATTTTTTCCCTCTATCCAAAGTAGGAATAGAACTTGGAGAAATTAAAACAAGAGACTATAAAGTATACAAAACAATAAGGAGTTATTAATTAAGTGTATATTCAGAAAAATATATAACATAAAATTAAGAGTTAATTTTAATATAATAAAAGAGGTTTCCATAAGAGGCAGGGAGTGGGGGAGGCGGGGAGCTAGGTTCAGTAGTGCGTGTCTTCAATCCTAGATTTAGAATGTAGAGCAGGCAGTCTCTGAGTTCTAGGCCAGCTAGGCCAGCATAGTGACACCCTTCCTTAAAAGAAAAACAACAACAAAAATAAACCAGCCTTCTGCAACATATTGACAATTGTTAATGAACAATATTATTCTCTGTAAAGGAATACAGCTTCCCAAGAGGGAATACAGAAATGTAAGATAAAAACTGATTCTACAAATGAAGACAAAATCTCTGAGCAAGTCGCAACAGTCAGATAAGGGTAAGCAAGCAAAGAGAACTTACCACCAAACAAAGGCTCTGGCTCCACCAATATTTCTTGCTTTTGAGGAATTGGAGCACGAACTTCTTCTCTATTAAAAAAAAAAAGTGAAAAAATATCAAAATGAAAAACTATTTATGACACCCATTTTCCTTAATTAGGAATATATTCACATGATTAAGTGAAACACATAGTTTTTAGGAACTACAGTAATCAAGATAAAAGTAGTAAATGATTTCTACACAGAAAGCTAAAATGGTTTACAAAGAATAAAAAGAAAAGTTTAAAAAATGATCTCTTTCTATCTCTGGTCCCTCACACCTTTAATTTTTTTAAATTATGGGGTATAGGAGAGATATATGCATAGTTGAAACCTCAGATTCTCCTTAGGTTGGAATTATAGGTTGTTGTGAACTGCCTTGCACAGTTGCTGGAAATGGAACTTGAGCCCTCTGCAGGAGCAGTATGTGCTCATAACCAGTGAACCATCTGCCCAATCTGAAACTAAGCTGTCTGTCTCTGTCTCTGTCTCTCTCTCCCCTTCTCTCCTCCCTCCCCCTTCTTTCTCTCCTCCTTCTCTCGCTCCTTCCCCCTCCCCCACCTCTTTTTCTGAGACAAAGTCCCACCATGTACCTATGTAGCCCTGTCTGACTCAGAATCACAGAGATCTGCCTGCATCTCTCTGCCTTCATGTGCTAGGATTAAAGCTTGTTCCACACTACAGCCAAACCACAGTAGTTATGTTGGCCTTTTTTAAATGCAATTTTTGCTCCTCCTTCCCTGGCCCCTAGTAAGAATTGAACCCCGGGCCTTTCATTTGTATGGCAATTTATCTACCATTGAGCTAAATCCCTAACCCTCCCTAAATTTTATTTTAGTCTAATTATGTGTGTGGGAGTATGTGGTATGAGTGCAGGACACTCAGAGGCTATAAGTGACACACACCTCTAGAGCTGGGGTTATAGGCTCTTAACTGTGGAGCCATCTCTCCAATGCCCAGCCTCCCTGAATTCTTAAAGACTGGCATGGTTGCACTTATAATCCTAGCACTCAGAAAGCAGAGACAGGTAGGTCTCTTGAGTTTAAGGCCAGCCTGGTCTACAGAAGAAGTTCCACAACAGCCAGGACTACACAGAGAAACCCTGTCTCAAAAAACAACAACAACAACAACAACAACAACAACAACAACAAAAAACCCATAAAACAACATGGAAAATATAGGCTTGGTAGAATCGATATAATTATTGCTATATCACACATTAAAGCACGAGGATATAGTAAAGAAGCATCAACAAATAGGTAATAAACTGTATTCTATGAAGGAAGAAGCTACCATAGGTGTAATCTTGGACGTATTTACTCAATAGATCGTAGTATACAGAAAAGGAATTTCCTATATAAAATATATAATATATACTAAAATATAAACTCTAATCTTGACATGTTATTTTCTATGTGTGTGAATGTTTGCCTCAATGTGGTTCTTCAGACCATGTACATGCAGTCCCTAGGACGCCCTGGGGTTGGTAAAAATGTAGTCCTCCAGAAAAGCAGCCAGTACTCTGAAAATTGAGCCATCTCCCTAGTCAGAGAAATTCTGGGCCTAAGAAGATGGCTCAGTGGGTAAAGATGCCTGCTGCCAAGTCGGATGACCTCAATTTGATTCCCAGTACACACACAGTGAAAGGAGAAAACTGACTTCCAAAATCTGTCCTCTAACCTCCAACAATGTGCCAAGACATGAGCACATCCATACATACACAGTGATAAACGCAGTAACAGTTTTTGTTTTTGTTTTGTTTTTTCGAGACAGGGTTTCTCTGTATAGCCCTGGCTGTCCTGGAACTCACTCTGTAGACCAGGCTGGCCTCAAACTCAGAAATTCACCTGCCTCTGCCTCCCAAGTGCTGGGATTACAGGCGTGCGCCACCGCTGCCTGGCTTACGCAGTAACAATTTTAAACATATAGATTAAACCCTATTCTCAGTAAGGAATAGAGTTCAGCAGTAGTCTATATGCCTAATCCTGCATGTGATCCCCAGCACTGGAAATACATTTTAAAAAAATTTCTTTTCAAAGTTTTCAACATAGAAACAATATAATTTCTCACCAATAATTCAGTAAAAATTTTATTTTATAAATTTTTTCTTTTCTTTTTTTACCTAGGAAGGAGAATCCTAAAGCATTATGATCAACTTGAAAGTCGCTTGTATTAGAGCAGCTGACTCAGTGGTTAGAGCATTCGTTGACTGTTCTTCCCGGACCGCAGGTTAGATTTCCAGGACTGATATGGTGGCTCAGAGCCATCTCTACCTCCATTCCTAGGGGATCCAACAGCCTATTCTGGCCTCCACGGCACCAGGTATACACATGGTACACAGACATATATGCAAGGGGGAAACATCTACACACATAAAAAAAATTAAAAACGCAAACAAATGGGGTCTGGGCACGGTGGCACAGGCCTTCAGTACCAGCTGTTAAGGCAGAGACAGTGTAGTTTGAGGCCGGCTTAGTCTGCCCGATGAGTTCCAGGACAGTGGAGATTATTCAATGAGACCATGTCCTTGAAAAACCAAAAACTAAATGGTATGTTATCTTTAAAATCAGTTTATTTGAAGTTGTAATCAAATATTAAAAGTGCTTAATATTCTTGGGCTTAACTGTCAGAAAAACAGTAGCTTGTAAGACCTCTAATCATATAGGCCAGCAAGATGGCGCTGTGGAAAAGACACTTGCCACTAAAGGCCTGACTTCCGGGATCCCTAGACCAACTTTTGGAAGGAGAGAACTGACTCCCTCAAGTTGTTATCTGACCTTCTCATAACTGATGGCACCCATAAACCCAAATACATAATAGTGAAACAAAAAATAATTATAAACATAAATATCAGAGGGCTCACAAACACCTGCAACTTTAGCTCCAAGGGATCTGACACTCTCCTGGCTTCCGTGAATACTCACACTCATGAGTGGAGGACAAGCACACACCCAACACAATCTTAAAAAAAGTCCCTATAAGGTAAGACTTAATTACTGTATATCTGAAGATATTTGGCAATGTTAACTACAATGAGTATAAAGACAATATAAGAAGGTGAATTGGAAGGGAAATTCTAGTTAAGGAATTAGGAGCTACTATTAAATGTTTAACAGTTAACAGATAAACAATCTAACCAAATCACGATGTAACTAGTTGGGGGAGATACTCATTTGTGGGAACAATTTGCTACTTATAAGCTGAGTCAAAACAATGTCTGGTGCTTATGAGTTTGAAACTAGTTTAGACAACAAATATGTAAAAATAAGCTAAAAAACTAAATGCTGTGAGGCTAGGATTTAACTCAATGATAGAGTCACCAGCAATGGTGATGCCCTGAGTTTTATCACACACACACATACACACACACACACCACGTACATGCAGAGCTGTAAGTCATTAAGAAAAAAACCAGTTGAATTGATAGTCATGGTGGCCCACACCTTTAATTTTAGGGCTGGGAGGCAGACACGGGCAGATCTGAGTTAGAGGTCAACCTGGTCTACACAGAGTTCTAAGTCAGCCAGTAAGACCCAGTCTCAAAACAAAAACAATTAAAAAACAACTACTGTTTTAAGTATAATTGTTTGTATGTATGTATGTATGTTTGTATGTATATGTGTGTGTATGTTTTGAAAAAATATATATATATGGTCCCCTAAATTGAATGTAAATATCTATTATTGAAGTTTCTATCAACTATATAATTCCTCAACATTACTGTTTTATTGGGACAGGCTAGCCTGGAATGTGCTATGCAGACAAGAAGGATCCAGGACACCACAGGGTGGTGGTAGCACAAAGCCTTTAATCCCAGTACCTGGGAGGCGGGGGCAGGCAGATCACCATACGTCCAAAGCCAGCCTGGTCTATAGAGTGAGTTCCAGGACAGCCAAGGCTACACAGAGAAACCCTGTCTCAAACAAACCAAAAAAAAAAAAAAAAAAACAACCCAAAAAAACAAAACAAAACAAAAAAAAACCCCAAACAAAAAACAAACAAACAAAACCAAAACAAAAGCCGGAAGTAGTGGGGCATACCTGTAATCCCACCACTTGAGAAGCAGAGGCAGGTGGATTTCTGAGTTCGAGGTCAGCCTGGTCTACAGAGTGAGTTCCAGGACAGCCAGGGCTACACAGAGAAACCCTGTTTCAAAAAACCAACCCCTTCCCCCCAAAAAAACCAACAACAATCTAAATAAATAAATAAATAAATAAATAAATAAAATGAATGACCCAGGAATTCAGAGATCCTCTTGTCTGCCTCCAGAGTACTGTAATTAAAGGTGTTTAACATCTCATCTGGCTCAATATTGATTTTTATTAAAACTTTGAGCCTTGATGGGAAATGGGATTACACTTGAGATAAATGGTTAATAGAAAACAAAAACCAAGCAAAACCTTTGTAAGGAATTAATATGATCTCCAAAATTCTTAACTCTTACAGAAATAATATTCTACTAATCTGAAACTAATTCAACAATTATGCATGTTTGTGACCTGGTTCTTAAAGTATATCTAATGTAATAAAAAAACAAAAACAAAAAAGCCTGCCGCCTGCCTCTAACCCACACAGTTCTTTTGAGGACTGAACAGAAAAGAAGATCAAGTAGACAAGGTCAGTGCTCTAGAGAACTTAAGGTACACTAAATACAAAAACTGCCACGTGATATTTTCAGAAGCTTTCAACCTTTAAAATTTTTAAAACTAGAAAATAGACCTAACCGGGATAAAGAGGCGGCTAGTTAATTTAGGCAAATGAGTAACTGCTACACTAAAGAATCAATCCATACTCTGTGTGTGGTCTGACAGTAGAGACACTTGCTGAACTGGTACTAGGCTCCTCCGCAATTCCTCCTCCATCCAGAAACATGGTGACGGCCATCTCCAGGTTGTTGTTACAAGCTTCCAGCATGTGCTTTCCCACACTTTCACTTGCACCTGGAACAGCAAAGGAACAGAAAAGTTTAAAATGACATCTTAAATTCATGCTCACGAAGCCCGGTGGTGGTGGCGCACGCCTGTAATCCCAGCACTCTGGGAGGCAGAGGCAGGCGATTTCTGAGTTCCAGGCCAGCCTGGTCTAAAGAGTGAGTCCCAGGACAGCCAGGGCTACACAGAAAAACCCTATCTCGAAAAAAAACCAAATCCCAAAAACAAAAAACAAAAAAATTCAAGCTCACATTAAAACATAGAATTCCCAAACAAATTAACAGTCTCCCTCCCCCAATGACTCATTTGTTTAACTTCATTTCCTTCTGTCCTGCTGGCTGCCTGGTAATATATAGAACTAGAAAGAAAACATAGCATGGTAAAAGTACACCCTTCCACAATCACAATAAAATCAAATATTCGGCATTTTTTTCTTTTTAGTATATATGCAGATTTTTTGTTGTTTGTTTTTGAAACAAGTCTCACATTGTTTCAGTCCACTGTTCAACACAGAAATCCTCCAGTCTCCACCTCAAATACTAGGCCTACAAGAATGGGCCAATGGCACCACACCTAACTATTAGCCATTTCTTTTCATATGTATATGGATGTGCGTGTGTATACAGTGAGTGTGCCGTGATACAAGTACTGAGGTCAAAGGACTACATCTGCTACTGTTCTTCCTTCTACCTTGTCAGAGACAGTCTCTTAGCTATGTATGCCGGGCTAGCTACCTAGCAAACTTTCAGGGGATTCTCTAGCCTCTCGTCTCAATGTAGCATACATTGCCCCAGACATGGCGCAGACAGTAACATGGGCCCTGATGTCCCTAGCCTCAGCATGACCTCCTCACATCCAATGAGCCTCCAGTTCTGCCTTCCTCCAGTGTTTGAACCCTCTGCTTTGTCCTCTTTCATCTCTCCCATCTCTCCACCACACATTTCCCCATTAGTGGCGCGGACCGGTGGCAGGGGCTTGTTGCCTTTCGTCCTGCCGGCCTCAGGACTACCAATTTACATTTCATTCAACAGATTGTGCTGGCTTTATTTACAAAAGATAGTTTGGACCAGTTTTAGATAACAAAGATTGCCATTTCTTACAGATACTTATATTTCAGACAAAACTGTTTTGGTTTACTTCTCTTGGTTTGATATTAAAAAAGTGTTCTGAGTTTGAGCCCTGACCTAGCTCCTTCTTTAAAACATTTTGAGCCACGTCTTGGGCAATGTGCTGCCCTGTGGCAGCAGGGGTCTGTGTTGTTGTCCCAGGCCCATGGTACCACCAAAGCCAGGCAGATGTCCCTGGTTTAGACTGCTGCCTAAGGCACTGTGCGAGCTAACCATGCAAGAAAGGCAACAGGTAAGCTGTCCCAATAGTAAGAGCAGGAGAGATGACCGTGTCCTTTGTCAGCTGCTGCATTGTGTGACCTAGCAGGGCAGTGCTAGAGAGTACACTAGAGTACTAGAGTCTTAGTGTATCAGCAGGAGCCAAAGGACACTGGAAAGCTGGTAGACTGACCAACTCACCTAAACTGGGCTTTGAAAAGGCCCGCCCAACAGCTGGCTACCTCATATAAGAACTGCTGGAGTGCATGAAGGGCCAAAACTGCAGGAGCTCCATGACATAGGGCAACAATAGGATCCAAGAGAAGTCCCCAAGAGGATCCAGTGTTGATAGTGTAGCAGAAGCCAGAGGCCTCCAAACAGACTTGGAATGAATATTTGCAAGTATACTGCATGGCACACTGTGACATGCTACAGCTTCCAGGATGAGTTGGGTTTTTTTATTTTTTTTCTTGCTATTTATTTTTTAGCGGGAGGTTGCAAGGGTGGAGGATGGATACAAAGGGACAGAGAGATGAGTAGGATTGAAATACATGATAGGAATTTCACAAAGAATTGGTAAAAAAAAAAATTAAAAAAAAAGAAATTCCTTTTGACTCAGTAGTACAGACGTCTAGAATCATTATCACGCACAAACATGCCCAGATATATGTCTAGAGTAGATTCAGCTAATGAAGCAAAATTTGAAACATAAAGCATCCTGTAATAGTACAATGTGAACCACAGTATATATTTGATTTAAATATTACAGGGCTACTGCAAGGCACTATTTCTATTTTGGATGAGTTTTCTTTATCTGAACTATATACCTATTTCTATTTTGGATGAGTTTTCTTTATCTGAACTATATACCTTGGAACTTTGTTCTGTTGGTAGCAAATGCTCTTCTAAGAATTTTATCTCAGTATGTCTATTGTGAAAGTATTTTGAGTATGCCACTTCAAGGCTGACAGCTGTTTCACTGGTTTTGTTTTTGTTTGTTCTTTTGTCTTTCAAGACAGAGTTTCTTGGTGTAACAGCCCTGGTTGTCCCGGAACTCACTTCGAAGACCAGGCTGGCCTCAAACTCATAGAGATCTACCTGCCTCTGCCTCCCAAGTGAGATGCCCACCTTCCTGGGAAGTAGAAGTGATTTGTAACACTTGATGTTTTCTGTTCTCAATTCTGGAAAAAAAAAATCTTAGCCATATAATTTTTCCTTTCATAATTATTTCTTTTTCAGGAATCCAATTAGATATTATACTACAATTCTTCACAAAGACATTTTATTTTCCCAAGACATGGTTTCTCTGTGTAACAGCTCTGACTGTCCTAGAACTTGATCTGTAGACCTGGCTAGTCTCCAATTCACAAAGATCCACATGCCTCTGCCTCCTGAGTGCTGGGATCAAAGGCGTGCGCCACCATGCCCACCTTTCAGAATAACTTTTATCTCACTCTTTTAAATATTTTCTCTATCTCCATGCTGCTTTCTCAGCAGTATCTTGTCCCTTTGTTAATTCTGAGACAGGGTTTAGCTCTGTAGTATAGACTGGCCTCCTCCTGCCTCAGCTTCCCAGTCCTGGAATTACAGGCATGTGGCAGCTCACTTGACTTCTAGTTTACATATTTCTCCTTTAGTGTGCCACCTCATTTAACATTATTTAATCCTTTCTAAGGTTCTATTTTTGCTTAGATCTTCATCTGGTCATGCTTTATGAGTCTTAATTTACATTTCTACTTCAATATTTTATTTCAGTTACCTATATAATAGGCAAACATATACTATTATAAGATACAAACTTTCTATAATCTCTATAGATCACTATCTCTTGTGATGTCACTCATTATACAATGGGTTTTGTGTTTTTAATATTTTCAATGTGTGTGTGTGTGTGTGTGTGTGTGTGTGTGTGTGTGTGTGTGTGTGTGAGAGGGGGGGGGGGAGGGAGGTGGGAATGTGTACATGAACCCAGAGAGGGTACTAAGTTCCCTCAACCTGGTGATTTTGAGTCAGTGCATGTGCTTGGGTCCTCGACAAAAGCAGTTTGTGCTCTAACTGCTGAGCCATCTCTCCACCCTTGTAATTTTTCCATCATTTATTTGTATGTGTGTATCTGCATGAATGTAAGTGCGTGTGTGTGCAGCTGTACACATCTAAAGCACAGAGGCCATTATACAGTATAATCAGACTTCTTGGATCTAGAGTCCTAGACACTTTCAGGAAGCCCAGCCTGTCACATGGTGGTGGAATTAAAACTCTGGTCCTAGTCAGGCAGGGGTGGCAGATGCCTTTAAATTCAGCTAGGGAAGCAGAGGCAGGCAGGTGTCTGAGTTTGAGGCCAGCCTGGTCTACAGAGCAAGTTCCAGGACATCCAGAATTACATAGAGAAACTCTGTCTCAAAAAACCTAAAAGATGGATGCTGAAAGATGGCTCATCAGTTAGAGCATTGGGTGTTCTTCCAGAGGTCCAGGTTCAATTCCCAGCAGACATATGGCAGCTTGCAACTGTCTGTAACTCCAGTTTCAGAGGATCCAACACCTCACACAGGCATACATACAGGCAAAACACCAATGTGCATAATATTAAACAATTTAAAGTTATAAAAAGAATTTTAAAAAAAACAACAGCAACAACAACAACAAAAAAAACAAAACAAAATTGAGGTCTTACGATTGCACAGCAAGAGCTTAAAAACCACTAAGCCATCTTTTCCCAAACTTCTTCCCCTCCACTGTTCCTTTTTTTGAGACATGGTCTTATTGTAGCCCAGGCTGGACTCAAACTGCAGTCCTTCTGCTTGGTATCAAGAACTGAGATCAGGGACCAGAAAGCTGGCTCAGTGGAAACACATATTTGCCATCAAGTACTGGAATTACAGTATGTACCACCTTGTTTAGGGCTCATCTAAGATTTATTTGTTTACTAAGATCTAGTGTAGTGTGCCCTGGAACTTTTACCTGAAGATTGTTTTAAGTCTGGCATCCTCTTAAAAGCTTGATGGATTTTGCAAGGTAATTACAGGTATGATAAAACATATGAGTTGATAGTGGGCTGGAATGTTTTCCAAGATCACATCCACGTGGGAAATATAACTCTGCAACAAGCCTTGTTAGACATCCTTCTCCATACATGGGACATCCTGCTAAGACTAATACCAAACTGTCAGCTTCCTGAATGGAAAAGGAGTCCTTCAAGCCTTGGGCTTTTTTTCTTGGGCTCCATATGCAAACAATAAAAACAAACAAACAAACAAAAAAAAGCCTTACACACAGAAACCCCATTTCAAAAAAAAACCAAACAAAACCAATTTGGGCAGATTCTACAGGATGAAAGGTTATATAGTAAAGCTAGCTAATATCTGCATTCCAAATTTCATTTCATTTTTAGCCTTTTGCCAGCACAACAATGAATTAGAAAAGATTTTTAAGATACTACACTATTTATTTTCTGTGTGTGAATGTTTTGATTGCATATATGTATATGTATCATGTGTGTGTCTGGTACACAAAAAGGCCAGGAGAGGGCTCCACCATCCTCTGGAACTAGATACTGGAAACCTAGCTCAGTACTCTGCAAGTGCAGTTAAATGTTCTTAATCAATATGCCATTGCTCCAGTCCTCAATACCACACAGTCTATCCAGCAATTTTTATATGATGAGTAATTACTTATGAAATCCTACTTTAGCCAAACTATGAAAAAATGGAAGTACTAGCTCTACTCCTAACATTTCTCATTTTCCAGTACTACTACTGGACACATACCCACACATACATTTTTCCAACAGTCTCTCATTATGTAGCCTTGGAAAGCTAAGAAGACACTGGGTAGACCAAGCTGACACCAAATTCACAGAGATCTGTCTGCCTTAGCCTCTAGTATTAAAGGTGCATACTACCACACTTGGCTTTTATGTGTATGTGTGTGGAGAGAGAGAGAGAGAGAGAGACAGAGAGACAGAGAGACAGAGACAGAGACAGAGAAGGAGGGAGAGGGAGGGAGGGAAAGGGAGGGAGAGGGAGGGAGAGGGAAGGAGAGAAAGGGAGACAGAATATGAATATATGTTTAAGATAGTATATTTTAAAGACAAGGCCTCAACTTTGTAGCTCTGGTGGGCCTGGAACCCAGTATGTAAAACAGGCTAGGTACCTCTACTTCACAGAGAACCCCTGCCTCTGCCTCCTAAGGTATGTACAACATACTCCTGGCCTTCCTATATAACTTCACCTACTACTAACTCAAAGGTTTTAGTTCAAGTCCTTCATACCTTTTACTCAATCACAAGCCTCTAAAAGATCATCATTCCCTTTTGCTACTAGAGTGTGCTGCTCTAAAGCACAGCTAACTGTACCACCCACCCAAACTTCCTTAATGGTTCTCTTTTGACAGTTAAAGATAAGTCCTAGCCAGGCAGTGGTGGCATACACCTGTAATCCAAGCACTCTGGGAGGCAGAGGCAGGCGGATTTCTGAATTCGAGGCCACCCTGGTATACAGAGTGAGTTCCAGGACAGCCAGAGCTATACAGAGAAACCCTGTCTCGAAAAAACCAAATCCAACAAACAAACAAACAAACAAACAACCTAAAGATAAGTCCCAGGGCTGCAAAGTCATTCATAACGAGATCTTAGCTTACTTCTCTTGCTTTGCAATCCTCTTCTCTGATCTATAAAACTTACCAACTCAAAACAAATTAAATCCTTGGGATGCCATTACATCCACCTCTCCTATCTAGTTTAGAAATGCTGAGAATTACCAAAAGTATTAATTTGTCAGCTAGACCACTGATCTACCTAACCTTTTAGATCACAACCAGTGATACTTTTCTATCACATTCACAAACTTATCACTAAGGAGTAAATGTTGGTTTACTTTCTAGTTCAAACACAATAAAACCTTTTGTTTGTTTGTTTGTTTGTTTCTTGAGACAGGCATTCCCAACTTAATTTCATTTTTTTAGCCTTTTTGCCAGCACAATGATAGATTATAAAAAAGGTTCTTAAAATACTATACTTTGTATTTATTTTTATGTGTATGAATGTTTTTGCTTGCATGTATGTCTGTGCATCATGTGTTTGTCTTGTGTAGGAGGAGGAACATGCAACTTCCATGTATGCACATACATATGTGCTCCGTGCACAGCCCTGGCTGTCTGGAGCTCACTCTGTAGACCAGGCTGAACTCAGATCTGCCTCCCTCTGCCTCCAGTGCTAGGATTAAACACTCTCCTGAAACAACTGTAGCTTCACGGTTGTGCTTGCATGCTGCCAATTAGCTCACTCACAACTGTTTACGACCATCAAGATCGCTTGCGACTACTCTAGTAGAAGACCTAAGTTCTGAAGCTCAGAGCAGCCTGTTGCCCCAGCTTTGGAGAACCTGATGCCCTTTCCTGGCCCCCAAGGGAACCCAAATGTGTAGCTGACACATAAATAAAAACAAAATCTTAACAAACAACAAGCCAACAACAACAAAAACAGGCCAGGTGTGGTAGCACAAGTGACTCTCCCTGAGTTCAAGACCTACAGAGAAAAGTTCCAGGACAGTCAGCACTACATAGAGATCCTCTCTTAAAGCAAACAACAAAAAAGGAGAGTGAACTATTTCATTGCACTTTAGCTCAATAGATAATATACCAAAGGAAAAGGAACCAAAACCACTAAAACCCTTTTTTTTAATGTTTGACAGAAAATTTCCAATAAAGAAAATCACACAAATTTTAAAGAGTTGTACCTCAAACAATATGAAGAGAATTTAAAAGTATCAATAGTTGTGCTAGCTTATAAAGATATATATTAAGATATAAACAAAACCCGGGCGGTGGTGGCGTTCGCCTTTAATCCCAGTACTCTGGGAGGCAGAGGATTTCTGAGTTCGAGGCCAGCCTGGTCTACAGAGTGAGTCCCAAGACAGCCAGGGCTATACAGAGAAACCCCGTCTCAAAAAAACCAAATCCAAAACCAAAACAAAGCAAAAAGATATAAATAAAAAAGCCAGGGTGTGGTGGCACACGCCTTTAATTCCAGCACTTGGGAGTCAGAGGCAGGTGGATTTCTGAGTTCAAGGCCAGCCTGGTCTCCACAATGAGTTCCAGGACAGACAGGGCTACACAGAGAAAGCTTGTCTCGAAAAACAAAAACAAAAACAAAAACAAAAAAGGATATAAATAAAAAAGTGAGAGTGGATAAAATTATTTGCTCAGTGGGTAGATATCTGTGCCAAATCTGATGGCCTGATATTGATGCCTGGGACCCAGACGGTAGAAAGAGAAAATTACTCCCTCAAGTTGTCCTATAAAGCATGTATGCACACCACTCCCTCAAAGTAAAAAAAAAAAATAATTTTGCCAGGTGGTGGTGCATGCCTCTTTAATCCCAGCACGATAGAGTAAGAGGCAAACAGAGTTGAAGGCTATCCTGGTCTACAGAGTGAGTTCCAGGGCAGCCAGGACTACACAAAGAAACCCTATGTCAAAACAAAAACAAAAAATCCAATTACTTTTTAGTTGAAAAATAAACATCTTTTGTGACAGAGGAGAAAAATGGAGGAATTGTTTCTCGTGTGAAGCATGAAACAGATGGGTCTTCAGTCTAATTCCTAGCATAGAATTCTAAAAATCCTTGGAATCCTCAAAATGGTGTCATAAGTCATACAATTGAGATTGACTAATAGCTAGAAGCCCATAGCAGCTTTCAGGATGGAATCTCATCACCTGAAAGACCACAGCATATTAGAGAAGGGTAGTAATATTAAAGGTTAACCAATTATACATAAGCAATGAAATTTCCATAAAAAAACAGAAATGACAGGCCTCAGAGAACTCAAAAACCAGATGTGAAGATCTTGGAGGGTGACATATTCACAGAGAGTACAGAAGTACAATGTCCTCCCATAATTCACCCTATACATTTACTTGTACCCTTTGTAATAGCCTTCATAATAAGGTGGGAAACAAGTATTTCTCCAAGAACAAGAATTACTCAGGAAATCAATCAAGCTAAGAAAAAACAGCAGGTTGATAAATTTATGAAGCTCTCTGAGACTCTTCACCCTCCACAACTACAAACACACCATCAAGCAACCAGGTCCTACCAACTCTTTCTTTCCAGGCCCACTGCTAAAGTCCTACTACAAACTTGCTTCAAGAACTCTGCTCTTGGTCATGCTCCTTTCTGAAAAACATTTTAAACCAGAGTGAATTTAGCTTTAATAAAGAAAAGTGAGAAATAGCAGCTGATAGGATTGATAATATCTTTTTTTTAAAGTCACATAATGTTTATATTGTATTAATACCTAGCTTTATTTTTTTTCACATCTTAAAAGTTATTTTGTGTGTATGAAGTGTGTGCATATCACAGTATGATCCAAGGACAAATTAAAGGAGTCAGTTCTCTTCTACTAAGTGAGTCACAAGGACTGAACGAAACCATCCTGCTTAGGGGCAAGAGAGCAGACCAGCTTCATTTTGGGTTCAGGCTCCATCTTAGTGAACCTGACCTAAAGCTGAATTGAGTTAACTAACAAGCCTGCACCAACACTAGTCTCCCGGTCACTCCCAAACAACCACCAATCAGAAGGAAAGCAGAAGTTACAGAAGTTACAGTTGTACCTAAGGATACTTACTTATGAAAGTTTATGGTTTGGATCTCAGCACCAGCCAATCTTTTTTTTTTTTTTTTTTTTTTTTTTGGTTTTTTGGATTTGGTTTTCTGGAGACAGGGTTTCTCTGTGTAGCCCTGGCTGTCCTGGAACTCACTCTGTAGACCAGCCTGGCCTCAAACTCAGAAATCCACCTGCCTCTGCCTCCCAGAGTGCTGGGATTACAGGCGTGCGCCACCAACACCCAGCCAACCAATCATTTTAATGGGCAACAAATTCCATAATAGCCAACCCCCCATCATATGTGTGGCAAGCTGGAAACCCCTTTGCTTGTTTGTTTACCTCTATAAATGCTTTCTTGAACCTAGGGTCCAGGCTTCACCCTCCTGTGCTACTGTATCAATGACAATGTTGTAGCCTAAGCATGAGCTTGGATAAAGACCTAGTGTGATTGCACCAGTATCGGCGACTTGATGGTCTTTTCGGGTTCACAAAATAGACACAACAAAACTATCACCAGTACCCTTGATATACTTTAATACAGCAAAATGTTATTCTTTTTTATTTCCTTTCCAAAAAATCATAATCTCTCTTGATCTGTATATAAGATATATGAGATCAATCTTAGTCAGGAGGTGTACTGGCTAGTTTTGTGTGTCAACTTGACACAGGCTGGAGTTATCACAGAGAAAAGAGCTTCAGTTGGGGAAGTGCCTCCATAAGATCCAGCTGTGGGGCATTTTCTCAATTAGTGATCAAGTGGGGAGGGTCTCTTATGGGTGGTACCACTTTTGGGCTGGTGCTCTTGGGTTCTATAAGAGAGCAGGCTAAGCAAGCCAGGGGAAGCAAGCCAGTAAGAAACATCCCTCCATGGCCTCTGCATCAGTTCCTGCTTCCTGACCTGCTTGAGTTCCAGTCCTGACTTCCTTTAGTGATGAACTGCAACGTGGAAATGTAAGCTCAATAAACCCTTTCCTCCCCAACTTGCTTCTTGGTTATGATGTTTGTGCAGGAATAGAAACCCTGACTAAGACAGGAGGCTAAGGCAGGATCAACGCTAACCTAAAACACAGAATCCAACTCCAGTCAAATAGATGGAGATGGGGAACAAGTGACAAATGACTGACCACTGCATACAAATTTTTGCTGCTGCCTTCCTACAATCTCCTCCTACCATAACACCAATAACACTTTAATTGTGAATTCTGGATAAAAATAAGACAGCGTGAGAAAGCAACATCTAGAAGGCAGATTAGGGATTATAAATTTAGAAAACACCTGAGCTAGAAGTGATACCTTGTCTCAAATAATAAACAAATAAAAACAAAATGAGCCAACCCTAAAGCATGCTGTCAACACTGTGGACTGCCTATCTCCCAAAAAACCTGGCCTGAATTTAGGATAAAACTACTTCTAAAGTGGCACTATACATACTTCTGCCATCATAATATATTGTGAGGCAGCGCTGTCAGCGCTGATTACTGAATCAAAATACTAACCAACTTCTAAAAGCATTGAAGATGGCTTACATCCTATAATATAAAGTATCCATCCAAAATAAAAAGTAAGCATATCATTATGTAAAAAGTAAGCATATCATTATGCAAATCTGCTTTTGTATTTAATGAATGGAAAAAATATATGCATGCCAAAGAATTGCTTTAAAATAAATATCTTGGCTCAGCAAGATGTCTCAGTAGGTAAAAGTACTTATCAAGCCAGCCTGATAACCTGAGTTAGATTCCTAGAACCCACAGTGGAAGGATAAAACCAATTTGTGAAACTTATGACCTGACCGCTACAAACACACTGCATGTATCACCAATTTCCCCAGCCTCCAATCTACTTCAACACAGACACACAAACATCAGGCAGGTGCTGCAATGAGGTAGAGACGAACCAAGTCTATATAGTGAGTGAGTTCTAGGATAGCCAAGGCTGTGCAGTCTCAACAATAATATAATAAATAACATATAATAGTAATTAAATTAAAATTCTTGGGGTGAGGACCTAGGGGTGCTTTCCCAGTGGTCACTAAGCCCTGAGTTTGATACCTGGTACCACATAAAACTGGGCATGGTGCTTGTGATGGTTTAAATGAGAACACTCATCACTGGATCATATATTTCAATGCCTGGTCTCTAGTTGGTAGAACTTTTTGGGAAGGATTAGGAGGCATGCAACTAGAATTGAACTTTTAAGTTTCAAAAGCCCTTTGATTATCCATGATAATCAGAGGCAGCACGAGTCTGTGAGGTGAGGGTATGTCTAATATCTCAGCAAAATGGTAGAATGCTGTGACCTTCAGGACAGCCCTTAAGGCTGTGGAAAAGAATGCTGAAAATGTGAGTTCAAAAATATATACTTTCTCAACTATGCAAAATATAAGGCCTCAATATGATTTGGATAAGGAGCTTCACAGATGAAAAGGAACACAGGCAGCTGTACTTGTCAGAAAGACACTAAGGAAGAACATAAAGGGATTTAGGGAGTAGTGATTGAAAGGCAAGGTCTCATCCAGCTAAGGTTTTTTGTTTATGCTTAGGAAGACAGACAGATTCCTGAGTTTAAGGTCAGCCTGGGACAGAGGGAGTTTAGGTCCAGGCATAGGCATCATAGGAATGGTTATTTCAAGGAGCTGAGTTCCACCCAGCTATCTTATTGTCTGTGCATGAGCTTGGTGTCTCTTTCTAAGAATAAAGGGGCTAGGGTCATAGGATACTGAATGATGGAATGATTAAGAGGGAACCTGGGGTAATGACTGAATTGATATATAAATAAAAGACTGAGCTTTTGATTAGCAAGAGATGAGCTATCTAGCCAGTTTTTAGAATAGCAAGAGACCGCTGTCTCAAGTAGAACATAGGCTGTTAGCTTGGAACCATGGCTTGACTTCAAGTCATTTGATGCTCCCAGACACCCCTTCCTCAGAACCCTTCTCCAAGCTGAGGCTGGTCCTAGCAGGTAGTGGTATCTCATTATAGCAATAGAAGAATAACTAAGACAGTGATACAAACCTGGATCCCAGCACTGGAAGGTAGAGGCAGGAGGATCAGAAGTTCAAGGTCAAATCTTATATACCAGATTAAAGGTCAGCCTGGATTTATATAAGAAAAAAATTATATATTATATATAGTATTTTACTATATATATATCGTATAATTACTATATATAGTAAACAAAATTTAATTATTTTAATTTAATATATATATTTGTCTCAATAATTAAATCTTATTTACTAGCTAAATATTTCATTGTATTTGACTTTATGTACCTATCAACCTAGGGTCTTGTAAAAAACTTGTCAAACTGGGCATGGTGGTGCATGCCTTTAATCCCAGAACGTGGGAGGCAGAGGCAGATAAATTTCTGTGAATTCAAGGCCAGTCTGGTCTACAAAGCAAGTCCAGGTCAGCCGGAGCTCTTACATACAGAAACCCTATCTCAAAATACAAACAAACAAAAAAACAAACAAACAAACAAAAAACCCAAAACCAAAAACCCAACAACAACAACAACAACAACAAAAATTGTCAAACTAAAAGAAGTCACCAGGGCTAAAAAAGAGGCCAGCAATTAAGAACAGAGGGCCTGAGTTCAGTTCCCAACATCTGTAAATCAGCTCCCAACCATCTGTTCAATTCCAGTTCCAGGGGATCAAATGGCTTCTGAATTCTGAAAGCACAAGGCAAACATACAGACGGCACACACACATACATGCAAGGAGGCAAAACACTTATGCACATAAAATAAATCTAACACAAAAAGTTTGTAAAAAGGAGGACGTTTAATCCATGGGAAAGTTTAAGCCCTAGCAGCAAACCAAAATAAAAACTGAAGTACCTGGAAGAGGTAGAAAAGTCAGAATCAAGCAGGGTAGTAATGGCACATGCCTTTAACCCCAACACTGAGGAGGCAGAGGCAAGAGAATCTCTGTGAATTCAAAGCCACCTTGGTTTATAGAACAAGTTCTAAGACAGTCAGGGCTATACAGAGAAACCCCATATTGTAAAACAAAAGAAAATTATAACGTCTAAAAACTGCATGTCTAACTTCTATATCCAATAATAATGGGAAAACATTCTACATATTCCTTTCTGTACATAGGCAAAGGAATATATATAAATATATATATATCACTCACAAAAAGAGCCTGGAAGCTCCTCAGATAAACTTGGTTCTAAATCAGTCATGTCCTTCACTGGTTGTATGATTAGGTAAATTACTAATTTCTCTAAGCTTTAGTTGTCTTAGATATAAGATGAAGTTATACTACCAACTTCATGAAGTGCTATTGTGAATTTCTAAAAATGCATTATGAGGGGCTGGAGAGATGGCTCGATGGTTAAGAGCACTTGTTGCTCTTGTAGAAGACCTGGGTTCAGTTCTCTGCTCCCACAATGTGGCTTATGACTATCCTTAACACTAGTTCCAGGGTTTTAATGTTCTCTTCTGACCTCCACAGGCACCAAGCTTGCATGTAATACACAGTAATATATTCAAGCCAAAACTCATATGTTGCTCACAGTATGAACCCTGAGTTTGTGAACCGTAAGAATCTGTTTCTAATTGTGACTCAGCCTTTGATCCTGTTTACTATAAACAAGGAATTGTGGTGTGGCTCAGCCTTAGCACAAAGCTTTAATCCAAGTGCTAAATAAAGTCAACCATAAGTCAAGAGCAAGCAACCAGTTGATAGGGAATGAACAAGTAAACAGGAAGGAGGGCCTTTGAGTTAAAGGTATCTAAAACAGCATGGAGAAGGAGAAAGAACTCTTTCCTTCTGGGACATCTGCGGAGTAGGAAGCCTCTCTGAGCCTCAGTCATCTGACTCCTGAATCTTCTGGTAAACTCAAACAGTTGGGATTTTTGTTTTTAAAACACGCATACACATAAAATTAAAATGAATTCATCTAGTTTTTAAAAAGAGAAATTGAGATTGTACATGAGGGCGTGGAGTATAGGTCAGTGTCAGAGCACTAGTCTAGTATGTATGAATTCCTACATTTGATCTCCGAACAGAAAGGGACAGGAGGGCCCAGCAAAACCAAAGATTTCTCCTGCCCCTGCCATCCCAGCACTAGCACTGACATGCTGAGTATACTCCACCACACTTGGCTTTTTGTTTGTTTCCTTCAGACAGGATTTTTCCATGTAGTCCTGACTGAATGGGAACTCACTCTGAACACCACGGGATCACAGGTATGAGCCACCAACCATATCTAACAAACACATATATGGAAGGCCATTTTTGGTAAGTAAGAGGTAGTAGACTGTCTTTTAGTGGAAAGAAGGTGAGCTGCTATGACAGACGAAAAAAATGCTCTTCAAATCACCATGTCCACCTTCATTTTAGGCTTTAATTCTCAAGAACTATAAAAATAAAGGTGTGTTAAAGCATTTTATACTACTGAAATCTGCAGTTAGGTTGGTACTCAAAGGAAACTAGTAATACAAGAGTAAGTCTTTTGTAATAGATTCAACAGTTCTACACCACTAGAAATTCGTAACAGAAGTCTTCCCAAATATGGGAGGGAGTAAGGGTTAATTGAAAAGGGACAGGAAAGGGAGTTGGAGGCTATGTGATATAAGGTTAACAAACTTTGTGAATTTTTCAGTTTCAAGTCCCAATAACAAGTTTTGGTAGAGCAGCTGTAAAAATTAAGACTTTTTCCCCCCAAGACAGGATTTCTCTGTGTAGCCCTGGATGTCCTGGAACTCAGAATTCACCTGCCTCTGCCTCCCAAGGGCACCACCTTTAATCCCACCACTGCCCAGCTAAAAATGAAGACTCTTATTGTTACAACAAAAAAATCACACTTTTGGATTTTGATGCGGCTAATAAAATAAACTTGAGAATTTTAAAACATTTATAAACTTGTTCACATTTGTCTGAGATCCTGGTATTAAAAACAGGAGCGGAATAGCTTAATCTCACCTAGGGATCTATAATCTAGGGTACAAGTTATATCCTACAGCTTGTTGCCACATGTGACACTTCCTCCTTCCAGTATTTTAGGGTTGCTAATAGTGAAACAGGGTATTGCTTAACCTAGCCTGGGACACACAATTTATGAGAAGTGATTTCCTTGATACTTGCTATCTCTTAGTTTCTCCTCTTCTCCATCAGTGTGGAAGCAACTCCACACCCGTACAGTTCATCTCTCCACCACAACTGGCAGAATCAAGGACTACTCCAAATGTATATATAGTTCTTATGCCAATTTGCTGTACTACTTTTGGTATCAATAAAAGGACTTAACTATTATTGAGAAATCAAAGTGTAACAATCAGTATTAAAGAAGAAAACTGTGGGACATAGTGGTTCACATCTCTCAAGAAGTAAGGGAAAAAGACAGAATTTGAGGCGAGCCTGGGATATGCAATGAGACCTGTCTTAATAAATAAACAAAAAAAAATTTTTTTTTAAAAACAAAACCGAAAAGCATACAGAAAAGGTTACTTTTTTGTTTTGTTTGAGACAGAGTTTCTCTATGTAGTCCTTCCTGACTGTCTTGGAATACTCTGTAGACCAGGATGGCTTTGAACTCAAGAGATCCCCCTGCTTCTGCCTCCCTGATGGGATTAAAGGTGTACACCACCATTTAGCTACAGAGGTTATTTGGGTTTCAAGTTTACCCCAGCAAAGGTTTAAAAAAAAAAAAAAAAAAGATAAGCCAGACTATTTACCAGTGCAAATATGAGTGGGTAATGGCTGTGAAAATTTGAAATCTTAACAATTAAAACCTTAACCTCACCAGTCTTCAGTTCTGGAGCCTTTCAACTTCAGTACAAAGCTTTTGTTTACTTTTTTGTTGTTTTATTTTAAGGCAAGGTCCCATTATATAGACATAGTCCAGGCTAGCTTTTTTATTTATTTATTTATTTTTGGATTTGGTTTTTTTTTTTTTTTTTGAAGACAGGGTTTCTCTGTGTAGCCCTGGCTATCCTTGAACTTACTCTGTAGACTATGCTGGCCTCGAACTCAGAAATCCGCCTGCCTCTGACTCCCAGAGTACTGGGATTACAGGCTTGCGCCACCACTGCCCAGTTTCTAGGCTAGCTTTTAACTCAGACTCCTGAGTTCCAATCATAGATAACATCACCATACCAGCTAAAACATTTTTTAAAATGTATATACCAACTCTTTCCTCCATCCTGGTGCCTGTAGATATTGCTAGGAAGAGGATTTCTACATGGAAAATTTGTCTAGAAGGCTAACTAGCTATAAGAAGTCTTGGGAACCAAAGAGAACACAGAATTCTTAAACTGAAGGTGTTTGTCTCCGAGATGAAACTGAGTTCTACTTGGACAAGAGATATGCTCATATGTATAAAGCAAAAACAGCAGTGAATTCTGGAGACAAACCAAACAAAACCAGAGTAATCTGGGGGAAAGGTAACTCAGGCCCATGAAACAGTGGCAGGTTCCTGCCAAATTCTGAAGTAATCTTCTTGCAAAGGCCACTGGGCAAAGAATTTGTGTGATACTATAGCCCTCACAGATTTAAACTAATAAAAAGTAAATGAATAAAAGTAGATTTGTGCTAGGTTTTTTTTTTTTAAATATCCATCAAAACTACACTTAGTAGGTATAGGAAAGGGAACAATTAAATCAAACTAGAAAAAGCCAATCCTTCACTGCACTAAGGAACAACATTCCAGTGACTAAATGGTTTAAATATCACAGAAACTTAAATAGGGAAATGTTCTGCCGTTACCTTGACCATAGCTACCCAAAGTACAAACTTGCTGAGAGAGCCTTGCTGCCTCACAAAGTAACACTGTCATTTGAATTAACAAAAGATGAGGGGCTAGAGAGATGGCTCAGCAGTTAAGAGCATAGACTGTTCTTCCAGAGGTCCTGAGTTCAATTCCCAGCAACCCCATGGTGGCTCATAACCATCCTTAATGGGATCCAATGCCCTCTTGTGTTGTGTCTGATAACAGCTACAGTGTACTCATATAAAACAAATAAACCTTTAAAAAATATATGGGTAATTAACCTTAAAAAAAAACAAAAGTTGAGGCTTGAGAGTTTTATGAATGGTAAATATTATTGTATATAAAAATGCCTGTAACAATGACCACTAGAAAAATATAAATTAAATCCACAACTATATTACACTTTATTATACACTTAAGAAAGGGTTTTAAAGACAGTCTAAAATACCAAGTGCTCACAAGAATGAAGAGAAGGGGCTGGAGAGATAGCTCAGCGGTTAAGAGCCCTGACTGTTCTTCCAGAACACCCATGCTCAATTCCAAGCACTCGCATGGCACTCATAAAAATGCAGAGAACTGGAACTCTCTTGAACTACTCAGGGAATGCAAAATGGCACAGCAGGTTTTAGGAAACAATTTGGCAGCATCTTATATTTATTCATGTATATGATCCAGGAAGTAAACCTGTAGGAATTTGTATAAGGTTGTGATGGTTGGTCTTATTGCTAATTTGGCTAGATTCAGAATCACCTAGGAGATACATCTCTAAGTATCTTTAATAGCATTTCCAGAGAGGCTGATCTAAGAACAAAAGACAAGCCCTAGTACCATGCCATGGGGTGGGATCCTAGACTAAATTTTAAAAGCAAAAGTACCCAGGATTCATCTCTAATGTAGACTCCCACCACCACACCATCCCTCAGGCTAAGAGGCTAAGGCAGGAAGATTCTAAGTTTGAAGCCAGCCTCAATTACATAAAAAAGTTCAAGGTCAGCCTGTACAAAGTAATGAAATAGACTTAAAACTGATCTAGACATATATAACCCAAGTCAATTTACTTCTCTGAATCAGTTTCTTGGTTATGTAACCTAGAAAACAGGTCAAGATTTTCTAAGATCTACCAGACTCTAACTGCCACCACCACCACCTAAGATTTTCCTTCTTTTCTAGTGAGAGAAAAAAAGAGGGACATGAATGTGTGTACTCATTTGTGTGTGTAGAGGCCAGAGGTCAACTTTAGGGTTTACTCTTCATTGGGTATCTGCTTGTTTTTTGTTTCTGAGACTGGGGCTCTCACTGCTCCTCAGCGTGGAGGTGGAATGGGGTGCAGATGGTTGGCCAGTGCGCCCCAGGGATCTTTCTGCCTGTCTGTCTCCCCAGACCTAGGATAACAAGCATGCCGACATTTTTACCTAAGTTCTAGGTTCTGAGGATGGAACTCATGCTTTTGCAGCAAGTGCTTTCACAAATGAGCTACCTCCTCTGTTCTGTCTTAGTCAGTTTTGTCAGTTTCACTACCTAATCCTGGCTGGGAGACCTAAGTGGCTACGAACTAGCAGCAATTTTCCTATTTCAGTCTTCCCCAGTGCTGGGATAACAGGTATGCATCCCATTTCAAGCACAACTCTATGAGTTCTGACTTCCTGCATTGCTTCTCTGATATCTGAGACACTATGTCTCAGGTTTAGAGTCTTCTCTACACTTATTTTGTAGTTTCCCCATCAATTTAATATGAATCTAAAAGAAATATACAGAAAATAGAAATAGAAATTGGCCACAAGACCAGCTGACTATGTTTCATATGTCATTACTTCAAACTATGGATGACCTACCTGGCTGCCACTGATATGAACTGTTGTATGGAAGCAACTAAGGCTCTCCTATGTACCTCACAGGAATTAGAACGCACAGTCCCAGCCAAGAAGGCTCAAATTTGTGCCCTTGAAGTGAGCCACTTGGGCTTCCAACTTGAAGTGGGGGTCAGCTAAAGTCTTTCTTGGGTCCACTAAGAAACCATTTTAAGTACCCTGCCACTTAACACCTGGTACCAAGTAGGAGTGAGAGATCTTAGGGTCAACTGGCTTCTGCAGACTCTAGATATCCGGCTTTGCTGATATGGCCAGGCTGCTCTCTGAGCTCAACAGAGGTACATTCGTGTGGATAGATGAAAGTAAGGGAGCTTTCAATGACCTTAAGTCAGCACTAGTGTCTGTCCCTGTCCTGGCCTTGCCTGATCTGACCAAGCCTTTCCACCTATTTGTGGAAAGAGTCAAGGTATTGCCAAGGGCATGCTGACCTAAAACCTGGGCCCCTGGTAATGACCAGTGGCCTGTCCAAATAGCTGGATTCAGTGACAACAGGATGGCTTAACTGCTTGAGACTCATTGCAGTCACTGCCTTGTTGACCAAGGATGCAGATAAACTAACCCTAAGGCAGCCTCTGACCACAACTACCCCTCATGCTATAAAGGGACTCCTTTTGTCTGTTTGTTTTCTTGTTTTGTTTGGTTTGGTTTTTTCTAGACAGGATTTCTCTGAATAGCCCTGGCTGTCCTGGAACTCACTCTGTAGACTAGGCTGGCCTCGAACTCAGAAATCCGCCTGCCTCTGCCTCCCAAGTGCTGAGATTAAAGGCATGCGCCACCACCGCCCGGCAAAGGGAATCCTTAAAAGGCCCCTTGATCGATATATTTCAAGTGCTAGGCTGACTCACTATGTTAAACCACCCCTGAATGTCCTCTGCTCCTAGCACCTCTCTGAACCTGACATCTGCTGCCTCATCTGGACCTGGAAAACCCACAAATACATGACTCTTTGGAAATCTTGCAACGCTGGACAGATCTGACTGATCAACCCTGGCCCAAGGCAAATCTCACCATGGACACCAACACAAGAACACCTACATGAAGGATGGCTTCAAGTATGCAGGGGCAGCAGTGATGGACCTGGACCTGACATTACGGGTGTCTCTCCTCCTGAGTGGGATCTCAGCCCAAAAGGCAGAACTCATTTGAAGCACTTAAATTGGGCAATGGCAAAGAGGTTAATATCTACACTGGCATTCATTATGCATTCACCAGTATACATGTTCATGGAGCAATATACCATGAAAGAGGACTGTTAACTGCTGAAAGAAAAACAATTAAAAATAAACAAGAAATCTTATACCTCCTGGCTGTCCTTTGGCTACCAATGAATTGGCCATCATCCATTGTCCTGGACATCAAAAGGGACAGACTCCAAAGGAGTCAAACAGACCTCTCTCACACTCGCTAATGACCCCTACCGACATACTCCAAAGAGGACAATCAGGCATGTTAACTCTTGCCCAAAACCTATACCAAGGATGGATGGCAGCATGGAATGAATGAAAGATTCTACCAAGAGCAATAGGCAAAACCTTGGCTAGACAACCTCACACCTGCATGTATCTGGGAATAAATCAACAAATGGCTACAATAAGATCAGAAAGGCAGCAGCTAACCTAGGTCTTAACACTTCGCAACCTCCAGGCTTTTGGGTTTTGTTTTATTAAGTTTACTTCAGGACTGGGTATGGCTTTAATCCTAGCACTATAGAGGTAGAGGCAGGTAGATCTTTGTAATATTCAAAAACAGCCTGGTCTATATATTGTCCTGTTTCAGGACAGCAAAGCTATATACAGAACCTTTCTCCCAAACCCATTCCCCCAAAAGTTGTATTTATGGGTGTTTCGGTTTTACATACATGTATGTCATGTACCATGTGCATGATTACCATCCTCAGGAGTCAGAAAAAGGTGTCAGGTCCCCTGGAACTGGAGTTACAGATATATAAGTGACCAGGTGGTTGCTGGAAATAAAGCCAGGTCCTCTGGAGCAGCAGCCAATGCACTTGAGCACCAAGCCATTGTCCAGCCCTCCTCTCCTTGTCACTATGCAGCCCTTGTTCTAAACTCTCTTTGTAGACCAGGGTGGCCTCAAACTCAGAGATCTGCTTGCCTCTACTTCCTGATTGCTGGGTTAGAAGCATGCACCATCACCAACTGACTTAAACTTTCTTAAAGGTCTGTGCCATCACACCCTGCAAAGCCCCCCACTTTCTAGTCTACATTAATCCTCATTTTTGGCTGCTAGTTTATTTTTACCTATTTTTTGGTTTTTGGTTGGTTGGTTTTCTTAAGGGTCTTATGCAGCCCAGTCTGACCTTGAACTCACTACACAAAGGAGGGCAGCCATGAACAAGTACTGAAATTACAAGTATATGCCACTATGCCTGTTAGCATTTTGTCTTAAGCCCCACCCCACAATTACCTGGCAACGGACAGGAATGCCTGACTTCTATATAAACGGGGATGCTCACCCCCTCCCCTCTCTTGCCTTCTTGCTTCCCCTCAGTCCTCTCTCTCATCCACCTCTCTTCCCATTCCCCTACCCCCTCTCTCCATGTGCTCATGGCAGGTTCTCTACTTCTCCTCCTCTCCCCTCCTTTCCTCCTTCTCCCTCTCTCCTCCCCTCTCTCTGCCTTTCTCTGTCTCTACTACCCTCTCAACTCCCCTCCCCAAGCCCTGAATAAACCCTATTCTATGGTCATGTAGCTGGTACCCCAGGGTGAAGGGATGCTTCAGCATGGGTCTGAGGAAGCACCCCCTTTCCCCAAATCTGACTACATCTCCAAACATTCCTTCTCTCTGTTATCCTTTTAGAGACCCAATGCTTGATTATTTTTTTTACCTGCTCTATAATCTTTTTACCTCTTGAATAATTCTGATTATATGTGGAAATTTTGTATACCAGACACCAGCCCCAGCTTGTTGTTAATGGAATAATGTCAAGGTAAAACATTTTTAAAAAAACAATTTGCGCCCAGCGGTGGTGGCACACACCTGTAATCCCAGCACTCTGGGAGGCAGAGGCAGGCGGATTTCTGAGTTCAGGTCAGCCTGGTCTACAGAGTGAGTTCCAGGACAGCCAGGGCTATTCAGAGAAACCCTGTCTCGAAAAAACCAAATCCAAAAATATAAAAAAAAAATTAAAAAAAAAATTAAAAAAAATTTTAAAAAAAAAGCCAATAACAACAACAACAAAAACAAAAACAAAAAACCCAACTTGCTCTGTCAGAATTGATCCAATACAACATCATTTTATGATTTGATAATTATGTCTGATCTCTGAGGCTAGGGTTGGGCCTAGATAGTTGGAAAACCAATATACTACTTTGTAAAAAGATATTTTAAAATTACTTTTATTTTATGTACACTGGAGTTTTGCCTGCATGTATGAAGGAGTCAGATCCCCTCATGGCGGACAGTTGTGAGCTGCCATGTGTATACAGAGATTGAATCCTGTCCTCTGGAAAAGAAGCCAGTGTTCTTAACCACTGAGCCATTTCTCCAGCCCTGACCACAAATGTCTTTAAATGTGGTATAATTATAAAATATGAAGAATAAAGAACGTAACTCAATTGGTAGTGCTTGCCTTGCAGGCACAAAGCCCAGGGTTCAAGTACCATCATTTTATAAATTGTATGTGGAAATAAGACAACCATAATCCCAGCACCTGGGAAGTAAAACTAGGGAGACCAGGAGTTTAAGCTAACCCCACCCCACCCCACCCCACCTCCAGCTACATACCTGTAGCTAGCCTACTCTGTACAAGACCATTTCTCAGAACAAAAACAGTATTTAGAAGGATTCATTTTCTTACTTCTCTCTTTTGTTAATATGTGTGTGTGTGTGTGTGTGTGTGTGTGTGTGTGTGTGTGTATAGACATGCTGAGGTATACACAGAGGACAACTCCTCTCCCACCACCTGGGTTAGGGGAATGAAAAAGTCAGCAGATATCTTTATCTGCTAAGCCAATGGCACCCACCCTAGTTTTCTTACTTAGCCTGAGATAACAAAGGTAAGCTCTTTATAAGTTCACATCGAAGACCACCAAATATTTAAGATGTAATGGTAAGTGTCGTCTTAATTCTGTATTATGTATACCATGTTTACAGAGACAAGTAATAAATTAAGTAATTGTCCCAGACTTGGGCAGAAGAGGCAGGAGGGCCAGCCTAGATATAAAAATGAGGAAGAATATATAAAACAGATAATACTGCTGTGGTAATACTTTAGAATTAGTTTCTGTCATTCTCCCCCAATACTTCATAGTATCATACATCTTTTAACTTGTATTTTGTTTTTGTTTTTAGAGAAATGATTTCTTTGTGCAGCCCCAGCCTTCCCCACTCTATAGACCAGGCTGTCTTGGAACTCAGAGACCACCTGGGTTAGGGGAATGAAAAAGTCAGCAGATATCTTTATAGGGGTAATTGGTAGTGCTTGCCTTGCAGGCACAAAGCCCAGGGTTCAAGTACCATCATTTTATAAATTGTATGTGGGAATAAGACAACCATAATCCCAGCACCTGGGAAGTAAAACTTCCCTTGCCTCCCAAGTACTGGGATTAAAGGCATGAGCCAGCATGGCCTGGATAGCTAATTTTTTTTAGATTTATTTCTTTTTTAATTTATTTATGTGTATGAATGTTTTGCCCACCCCCCCCCAATCTTCTATTCATACAATACGTATGTTCCTGGTACCACCAAAACCAAAAAAGGATACTGGATCTCCTTGGACTGGAGTCACTGATGGTTGTGAGCCATCATGTGGGCCTGCCTGCCTGCCTTCTTTTTTCTTAAGAGTATTACTATGTCATATGGGGATCACAGTATCTTCCTGAAGCTGGACATGATGGCACACATCTTTGATCCCAGCAATTAGGAAAGAGAGACAGACAAGAGGATCTCTGCCGAGTTTGACGCCATCCTGGTCTACATAGTGAGTTCCAGGACAGCCAGGACTTCTCAGAGAAACTCTGTCTCAAAAACAAAACAAAAACCAAAGATTTCCCAACTCAGCCTAAGAAGGACTAATTACATACCACCACATCCGGTTTAATCACGTTTCAAATAGTGTGTCATACTCTTCTTAAGAGTACCATTATTTACCAATAGAAACTCAAAACTTGGCCAGGCAAGGCAGTATACACCTTTAACTCCAGCACTGGGGAAACAGAGACAAAAGCATGCAGCTCTCTCTGTTCAAGGCCAGCCTAATCTACAAAATGAGTTCTAGGTCATAGTGAGACCACATCTCAAAAAAAGAAAGGAAGAGTCGGGCGGTGGTGGCGCACGCCTGTAATCCCAGCACTCTGGGAAGCAGAGGCAGGCGGATTTCTGAATTCAAGGCCAGTCTGGTCTACTGAGTGAGTTCCAGGACAGCCAGGGCTATACAGAGAAACCCTGCAGGCCAGGGAGTTGAGGGGGATGGGATGGAAGGGAGGGAGGGAGGAAGGGAGGTAGAGGGAGGCAGAGAGGGAGATATTAATATATAGCCCTGACAGAAGCAGAATGACACTCAGCATTCACTCACCAATGATTCCCCAAAAAATACTTGCAACTTTTGGGGGGCTTTGAGTACAACTCAGTGGCAGAGTGGGTACTTAACATATCCAAGGCCTTGATTTTATTCCCCAGCACTAAATAAATAAATGAAAAAGGAAAGAAACAATTGTCTATGGTGGCTGATACCTATACACAGCAGACAGAAGCTAAGACAAGAGAATTCAGAGTCTGAAGTCAATCTGAACTACAAAGGCAAACCCTGCCCCACAAAACATCACTCTGAAGGATTTTTTCTTCTGTATATTTGCAGAAACCACTAACTACAGGGGACTTCAATCTGATTCAGCAACATAGAGGCCTAGGCCAGAAACAAGCTGTATAGACTAAATTGACAAACAAACTGGTATTAAATTTACTTCAAGAAATTTTGGGTTCCGTGTATATATTTTGAAAATGTTGCATAAGAAATAATGTGAGGAGCCGGCTGGTGGTGGCGCATGCCTGTAATCCCAGCACTCTGGGAGGCAGAGGCAGGCAGATTTCTGAGTTCGAGGCCAGCCTGGTTTACAGAGTGAGTTCCAGGACAGCCAGGGCTACACAGAGAAACCCTGTCTCGGAAAAAACCAAATCCAAAAAACAAAAAAACAAAAAAAAACAGCAAAGAAATAATGTGAGGTTAAAACAATTGAGTTTCTAAATGATACCAATTCACAAATTAAAAAAAAAGTGATAAGTAACTTGTCCAAAAATCCTAAGATTAAATAGTGAGACCTTAAACTATATTTATAAAATCCAAAGAAAGGCTAATATTTCTGTGTGTCTCACCAGATTTTTTTTTTGTATGCAAGCAATGTAGCAGTATTAACTTGTATACACAGAAATCTAATTTCTTTCCATAATGTTGGTTTGGTAAAGCATTGGGAAACCCACGTGTTATAATAAATACAATAACCCCACCACAAACAACATTTCAGTTATCTTACTTTTCACCTCAATTTTATTACAAATCTTGTTTTACCAGTTTTGACATATTTCATGTGACAAGACCGAAAACAATTTATCAGCCATTAATTATCATTGCAGAACAAAAAGAAGAAAACTAGCTTCAATTATAAAACTGCAAATAGCATGTATTGGTTAAAATACCATGTCTTAAAGATCTTACACTATCACACTCAAGAACACAAACTGGAAATACTCTCCACATCTAATAAATTATTATCAAAAAAAAAAAAAAAGGATAGTCTGTTGAGACGGGGAACTAACTTTCTGACCTCTTTTTAAAATGACAAACTAGAACAGCAAAATCACACTCAGGCACATGGAGTACTGTTCTCTCAAATCACTCCACAGAGAACTTCATCATTTGCTCCGCCCTCTAATAACTCATGCAAAAAAAGTTCAGCACCATCAGAGAGAAACAAGACATAGCGCATTCACAGAATGGCTTAGAGCCTTTCCTCTTGGCGCTAAGAGAACCTGCATCAACCCTTCGCCGGAGTCCGAAGGGAAAGAAAAACCTAGGCCTAAGGTTTCGCGGATACTGACACCTAGAAACAGATTTCTCTGCAAGAAGTTTCTGCCGCCATCCCTATTTTATCAGCAAAGGCTCGGGCGCCATCGTCTCGATGTTTGATTTTATTATGAGGAGGTGGGAAAGGCCACCCAGGATTACTGTAGGCCTTCCCCCCATTAAGCTCAGGGGTTCCCCCTCATTCCTGTCTGAAACCCTCCGTCCCTAAGGTACCCTCCGCACCCCTTGTTCCCGGCGGCAAGTCCCCCAGGGATGTGTAAAGGCGCAGCAGAACCCACCGGCCTCACCGTTAAAGCGAGACGGCCCTCACACGCCAGGGCCACCGCCAAGGCTCCGGGGGGGCCCAGCGAGGGGAAGGAAAGGGAAGGGTAGGCCAGGGGCGGAGGGACGATGACCTGGCCGGGAAGAGAGGGTGGCATGGGCGACGCACTGCACCGCCTTGTCCGCGGGCAGCACGATACCGAGAAAAGGTGGTGAAGGAGGAAGAGGGCGGTGGCTCGGGTGCGGCCCCCTACTCCTCCGGCCCGCAGGTCCCCGGCCCCGGGCACCGCGGGCTCGGCCCATCCCCTGCACTGGACAGGCTGGGGGCGTGGGGGGCCTGTCTGGAAATGAGGGGAGCCCGAATCGAGGGGCTAGGAGGCACGCGCGGGGTGGGGGTGGGGGAAGCCTGCCTCCCGCCTGAACCGCAGACCCCGGACGCCGTCGTCGTCTGTTCCTCCGGCGAGGGCAGGAGCTGAGGGGAGAGCCCGAGTGAGGAATGCACGAAGGTGAGGCGAAGCCTGGGGCAGCCCCGACAGCCTCCCCGTACCCCACTCTTCTCCTTCCCGTAACCGCGTCTCTTACCGGTGATGGCGGTGAACTGCTGAATTAACCCCTTCAGCGCCGAAGCCGCGGCCGAGCCCCCGTGGGCAGCCATCTTACCGCCGCCGCCGCCGCGGAACAACAACACAGATACACACGGGGCTCCCTCCCCCACGCCGTTGCGTGCAGTGCGCAGGCGCACTGGCAGACCCGAAGCTCCGCCCCTCCCTTGCTGTGCGCGCTTTGCGCAGGCGTACTCCCCGCGAGCTGCCGCGCGCGAGCCTGTGGTTTGAAGCCAGTGCTGCAGCTACTTGGTAGCTATTCTTTGAAACCTTTGGTACCTTCTCTGAATTCCGAAGATAGCCTCCTAAATACCGCATTGAATCCCAGTATCCGAAAGAATCTTCAAAGCTGAAATACCAAGCCTTTCATGAAACGCTCAGGGTTTCACATAAAGTAAGTATTTTGTTAGGTTTTATATGACAGTGTGGTTCTTAAATTCTAAAGTGTAAATTAATAGCTTAGTAAGAAATGAACCAGTCCATAGTAGACTTTAGTAAGTGGTTGTTCACTCTGTTTTTCTTCAACAGATGTCTCAATATTTCTTCCCCCAGGGTGACTCTTACTTTCTTCAGATATTAAATCAGGAGTTTGTTGTTTGTTTGTTTTTTTAAACAAAGATATATGTAGTTACAGTAAATAAAATATTTAAAGAGAGCACTGTGGCCACTGGTGGGGCAAGCCTTTAATCCCAGCACTTGGGAGGCAGAGGCCTGCCTGGCCTGCAGAGTGAGTTCCAGGACCATCAGGGCTACACAAAGAAACCTTGTCTCAACAAACAGCAGGGCGGTGGTGGTGCATGCCTTTAATCCCAGCGCTTGGGAGGCAGAGGCAGGCAGATTTCTAAGTTTGAGGCCAGCCTGGTCTACACAGAGAAACCCTGTCTCAAAAAAAAACAAAAACAAAAAAAACAAATAAACAAAAATTCCAAATCAAAGCTGGGCATTGGTGGTTCACACCTCTGCCTCTAGCCCTGGGGAGGCAGAGGCAGGAGAGTTTGAGGACATCCTGGTCTACAGAACACAGAACAAGTTCCAGGACAGTCAGGGCTACAAAAAGAACCCTGTGTCAAAAAAAAAAAAAAAAAAAGGAGTGGGGGAGAAGAAGGAAGAAGAGGCAAAAGGAGGAGAAAGGAAGGATGGAAGGAAGGAAGTCTAAAATCTGGCAGAGGCAGGCAGGTCTCTATGACTATGAGGTCTGCCTAGGTTATATAGTAAGACTCTTAAAATATAAAGCAAGAAGAGAAGGAAAAAAAGAAAAAAGTGGGCTTTGAACACAGACCAAAAAAGCTAACAAGATTGGGGGATAGAATACAGCAAAAAAGTCCAGAAATAAGAAAGATTTCTGTTATCTGGGAATGAGAAAGGTTTCTGTTATCTGGGCTGGGGGCGGAGGTGGGGGATGACTTAGTATATAGACATGTGGCCAAGCCTGCCAACCTTTGGGTTCAGTCCTTTGCTAGTCTTTTCTGAGACCCCAATGTTACCACCATCAGAAACAAATGTTAGGACTCAGTAGAGAAGCAGTCACAAGGCTCTTGTGAATTTGATCCCAGCATTATCAGAAGAAAAAAATAAAAGCTACACAGAGAAACCCTGTCTCAAAACAAAACTAAAGGTAACGTTCAGTTAAGGTATTCATCGGTTTAGGGCATTGTGTGTTGTTGTGTTTATAAAAAGATAAAGGGAGGAGGAATATGTTTTGGTGGATGTGTAGTCAGAAATGGGAGATGGGGTGCCTCTGCAGGCCCATGTTGAGGCATCCCTTCCCAGGACCAGCTACATGTTGGAATAGTATAGACTAGTGTATTCAGGGCATGGAGAGGGGAGTTAAGAGGGTTATAGAGGCAGAAAGAGAGGAAAGGAGAAAGGGGGGGAGGGGAGAGGAGAAAAGAAAAGTAGAGGCCAGCCATGAACACATGAAGAGAGATGGGGAAAGGGAAGAGAGGGGGTGAGGGGTGAGAGGACAGAGAGGGAGCAAGAGGGGGCAGCAGCCTTGTTTATAGTGAGTCAGGCATACCTGGGTGTTGCCAGGTAACTGGAGCGGAGCATACCTGGCTGTGGTCAGGTAATTGAGGGGCACAACTTAGACAAAATGCTAACGTGTTGTATCAGGAAAACCCAGCTCCACTGGCAGAAACCACAGGACGGTGAGGGTAGGGTTTCTGAACGGGGCTGCAGGGCTTTGGCTCCACTTCTCTCTGGCACTGCGGACACCCAATAGGCTGTGTGAGCATTGTCCCAGGCTAACGGCTAGAGAGCTGCAGCACTTTCAAACACCACCCCGAGGTACATCAGGCAGAGGAAGAATCACCATCTCTCCTGCGACTAAAAGGGACCATTTCCTATTTCCTAGAAGTCTCTTCGGAGGCTTTCCTTCTAAATTCATTGGTTTGAATGGAGTTACGGTTCCCTTCTTAAACCGGGCCCTTTGCCGGGGGTGGAGGGAAGCATAACTGGTTAGTATCACATATGGCTTTGTGGAGGAAGGTGCTTTAAAGCACATAATGTGGTACTCGAGAAGGAGGAGGAGGGATTGATGTTAATTGGGCAACAAGCAGCCTGTCCTCCCCTGGGCATGAGGAAGTGCTCTTCTACTTCCCTTTATTCTGCTTCTTCTTTTCCCTAGAACCCCTCTGAGCAACAGTTCCCCCTCTCCCCCGATCCTTCATACCAGGAAAGCCATCACTGGAAACTTCTACCTCTCCATATGAAATTTAAAACTTGATACTGCATGATTAAGAGTACTAGTTGCACTTCTAGAGGACCCAGGTTCAGTTCCCAGCATCCATGTAGCAGCCAGCTCATGGCTGTGACACCAATACCAGGGGACCCAGTACCGGGCATCGGCATTGTTAGGCACTGCCTACAGGCTGTGTACAGAAATGGATAGAGGCAAAACACTTAGACACATGAAAAATAAAAATAAAAACAAAAACAAGGGGCTGGGGAGATGGGGAGACAGCTCAATGGCTAAATTGTCAAAATAGAGTCACTTTTGCCAATCCCTCCTAAAGAATAAACAAAGGTGAGAGACTATGAGGGAGGAAACCCTCTCACACAGGCTGGCTAGCAAGGCTGTTCACAGAAGACATCTGGGAGCACAGCGTGGCACAAAGCCATCATCCCTTCCTGCTGATACTCCAGTGAGGATGGTCACTCTGCACTGTCTAATCCCTGACTGAAGCCGTAATACAATAGACACTTGTGGCCAGCGATTACAGTCTCAGGATATTTTACAGAATCCTTTATATGTTCCCTTTGTTAGAAACATGGTGCCAAAAAGTGAAATTCCAGGAAGCTAAGGCAAGAGGCTTTCTAGTTCCAGTCAGCCTGGAATTATATAACAAGACCCTTATTTAAAACCAAAATTCTCTTTGCCTCTCCCTTTTTGAATACACCTGTAGTTTACTGTATCATTTGTACATTATAATGTCCTTATAGCCCAAAATAAATATCATTATTATTTCAAGAATTACAATTAAAGCTACTATACTGTCACATACAAGTGTCTGTGTAAGCCTGGCAATGGTGGCACACACCTTGAATCCCAGCACTTGGGAGGCAGAGGCAGGGGGATTTCTGAGTTTGAGGCCAGCCTGGTCTACAGAGTGAGTTCCAGGACAGCCAGGGCTACACAGAGAAACCCTGTCTCAAAAACAAGAAACAAATACAAACAAACAAACAAACAAAAACAGAGGGCTGGAGAGATAGCTCAGCAGATAAGAGCACCAACTGCTCTTCTGAAAGTCCTGAGTTCAAATCCCAGGAGCCACATGGTGGCTCACAACCATCAGTAAGGAGAAAAAAAAAGTCATACTTTCAAAGATCCCATTATCTGATACAACGTTTTATCTGATACAAAATAGGGACATAAATGTTCCAGGCTAATTAACACACTCTCCTGGCAATGGAGGCGCACGCCTGTAATCCCAGCACTTGGGAGGCAGAGGTAGGCAGATTTCTGAGTTCAAGGCTAGCCTGGTCTACAGAGTACATTCCAGGACAGCCAGAACTATACAGAGAAACCCCCGTCTTGAAAAACCACAAACAAACAAACAAAACAGTGTCTGTGTGAATACAAGTCTTATTTCTCTGAAAAATAATACTGAGATGAAGAGTTACTGGTTTATGTTGTGTTTATGTTTGATGGTTTTGGGTTTTTTTGTTTGTTTGTTTTTTGTTTTTTGTTTGGTTCCCCCTGCCCCAAACAGGGTTTCTCTGTATAGCCCTGGCTGTCCTGGAACTCACTCTGTAGACCAGGCTGGCCTCGAACTCAGAAATCCACCTGCTTCTGCCTCCCAAAGTGCTGGGATTACAGGCGTGCACCACCACTGCCCGGCTTCTTTTCTTTTTTTTAAAGATATATTTATTTATGTATGTGAGTACACTGTCACTGTCTTTAGACACACCAGAAGAGGGCATCTGATCCCATTACAGATGTTTGTGAGCCACCATGTAGTTGCTGGGGATTGAACTCAGGACCTCTGGAAGAACAGCAACTACTCTTAACCACTGAGCCATCTCTCCTGAGTTCTACTTTTCAAACTAGAAGAAGATACAGGAGGATAGGGGACAAATTAAAGGACACTGAGGAGATACTCAACACACTCCAGAAGATTGGCAGTCACAAGACAGCTGCCTTGCTCACCTAAAGCCTCAGAGTTGAGCATGGTGACAACTCTGCAGCCCAAGCACATGGAGGCCAGTGCAGGAGGATCACCAGTGGCTTTGGTCGTTGTCCAAATGAGGCCCCCAACAGAACAGCTGCAGTATCAGGATGCTGAGGTGGTGCTGCATTCAAGACACCATCAGCTCTAATCGTGGAGGCCCTCCAGGACCAGAGGGAAGGAATGGTTCCGGAGAAGGACGAAAATCAGGAAAAGACAGCACAGGGACATAGAAGCTGAAGAAGAGGTAAGAGCAAGAGCAACCTAAGGGCGTCACAGCAGCAGAGCGGGGACGGTGGTGTCCTGGCTTGCCAACTTGACAGACAAACTAGAATTACCTCAACGAAGGGAACTTCAATTGGGAAAATGCCTCTATAAGATCTGCTGTGAGGTATTTTCTTCCCTTGTTTTGTTGTTGTTTTTCAAGACAGGGTTTCTCTGGGTAGCTTTGGCTGTCCTATATCTGTAGATCTGGCTGGCTTCGAACTCACAGAGATATGCTTGCCTCTGCCTCCCAAGTGCTGGGATTAAAGGCGCATACCAGCAGCGTCCAACTTTAATAAGTTATTGATGGGGAAGGGCCCAGCACAATGTGGGTGGTTCCATCCCCGGGCTGGTGGTCCTGAGTTCTATAAGAAAGAAGACTAAGCAAGCCTTGAGAAGCAAACCAGTCAGCAGCACCTCTCCAGGGCCTCTGCATCAGCTCCTCCTTCCAGATTCTTGTCCTGTTTGAGTTCCTGTCCAGACTTCCTTCAGTGATGAACAGCAATGTGGAAGTGTAAACCAAAGAAACCCTTTCCTTCCCCACTTTTTGTTTATGATGTTTTTTCATTGCAGCAGTAGAAACCTAAGATAGGTGAGCTCAAATTATAATATTAAGTATAACTCTTATACTACGAAGTCATATACTAATAACTTTACTTTTCTACCTTTCTATAATTCAGTTTAAACTTACTACTTCCAGACCAGGATGTTGTTAGGAAACTGTAGATGTAGTAAGCCGGTGAATAATCATCTATTATTATTAGTTTTACCTAATAATAATAGGTAAAATAACCTAAAATATTTTATTCTCAGGCTGGCAAGATGACTCAATTAGTAAAGGTACTTGCTGTCAAACCTGACAGCAGAATTTGGTCCCCAGGACCCATATGGGATGTGATGGTTTGTATATGCTTGATCCAGGGAATGGCACTATCAGGAGGTGTAGCCTTGTTGGAGTAGGTATGTCCCTGTGGACATGGGCCTAAGACTCTCATTCTAGCTGTCTGGAAGCCAGTCTTCTAGCAGCCTTCAGATGAAGATGTAGCACTCTCAGCTCCTCCTGCACCATGCCTGCTTGGATGCTGCCATGTCACGTCTACCTTCGCCAGCAAAGATTACGTGACACAAGGAGTTTTTTTCTGTAATGGTTTATTTGGGAAACCTTGACTTAAGTTTATTCTTCTATTGGCGGCCCGTGCTCTCTCCAGTCTCACCTTAAGTACCCTTGTTAGCCTCATTTGTCCAGAGAGATAACCAGCCGTATTCTCATAGGTGAACTCAGTGAGTTCTTCATTAACATGTAAGTGAGATAAAAAATGTAACACACTGCACATGTGTACCAGTGATTTACTACCAGGGAACAACATGTGGCCAGCGCCATCTTGTAACAGAGAAGAACAAAAGGTGGCTCACTACACTGCCATGCTCGCTCCCTAATGATAATGGACTGAATCTCTGAATCTATAGGCGAGCCCCAATTAAATATTGTATTTATAAGAGTTGCCTTGGTCAAGGTATCTGTTCATAGCAGTAAAACTCTAAGACAATGGAGGAGGAGTGAACCAATTCCCATAAGTTCCCTGACCTCCATATACCTGCTGTGGTATTCGTGAGCATACACACACACAAATATAAATAATGTGTCTGTGTTACTTTTCTGTTGCCATGATGAGACACCATGACCAAAGCAACTTATAAAAGAGATTGTCAGAGGCTTACAGTTTCAGAGGGCGAGTCCATGACCATCACCATGGGGAGCATGGCAGGCAGGCATAGTGCTGGAGCAGTAGCTGAGAACTTACATCTGGAGAGAGAACCACCCGGCAGAGAGAGCCAACTGGCAATGGTTTGGGCATTTGAAACCTCAAAGCCTACCCCCAGTGACACCCATCCTCAAGATCACACCTAATACGTCCCAGTTACACCAAGTGGGGACCAAAGCATTAAAAAATATGAGCCTGGGGGGAACCATTCCCATTCAAACCAGTATAAAATGTAATATTTCTCAACATATTAATTCTCAATAGATAGCAATAGTATATTTATTATAAAGCCCTTAATAAACAGAGTTAAATGTTCCCTTTTCCTAAGCCAGCTGGCACCCCCAGAAGGCCAAGGATAGAGCAGATGAACTGAGAAGGACATAGAATTGCTTTGTGGGACTCTGAGGACAGATGAGACCCCAAGCACTAATGCAGCGATGGTGGTTTCTTGCTCTAGCAAGTTTCCTTTTAGTGGGGTAGGAGTGGATACTCAACTTTTAGAGGTAGGGATACTGATGACACCAATATCTCTTCTGGGTAGTATCTGAATTTTGACTGAAGGAAAGGACTAGCAGAGGCAGGCAGATTTCTGAGTTCAAGGCCAGTCTGGACTACCGAGTGAGTTCCAAGATAGCCAGGGCTATGCAGAGAAACCCTGTCTTGGAAAAAAAAAAAAAAGGAAGTAAAGGACTAACTTGTGTTTGAGGGTCACAACAGGAAAAGTTTCTTGAGCCTTGGCCATGGAACCTGCACAGCTTAGCACACATAGACTCCAGTGGGGAGCAGGCTTGCTGTAGGCCACTTGATTAGATAGCTGTTTCCATACTTGGATCTCGTCAGGAAAGAGAACCCCTAAGGGAGATTCTTGTAATTTATTTCCCCCCCCCCAAGACTTAAACATGTGCACACCTGCACACCTGCACACAGGAGTAGTCTAACAACAGTCTCTGAGTAACCACTGGCTTCCTCCAAATGCCCTGGAGATGTGTTGATAAGCATCGGCTCTGACACTATCTTCTGTCCCCATCACAGGACTTATAACCTAGTAGGATCTGGTTTCCTACACACTTCTAGAGAAGAGCTGGAAGTCAGGAAGGATGGTGACACTTGGCATGTAGATGACATCAAGGGAGTGCACCAGGGCAGTATGACCTAATAGCGGTTCCAGGCCAGCAAAGGGTATCTAGTGGCACCTTGTCTTCAGCACAAAACAAAAATTCTTGCCTAACTTGGTAGCTCACACCTGATATTCAACTCTTAGCATTCAGAAGCAGTTGTTGGGCAGTGGTTGCGCACGCCTGTAATCCCAGCACTTGGGAGACAGAGGCAGGCAGATTTCTGAGTTCGAGGCCAGCCTGGTCTACAGAGTGAGTTCCAGGACAGCCAGGGCTACACAGAGAAACCCTGTCTCGGAAAAAAAAAAAAAACATTCAGAAGCAGAGGTATATAGAACTATGATTTCAAAGCCAGTCTTTTTTTTTTTTTTAAGATTTATTTATTACATGTGAGCTACACTATAGCTGTCCTCAGACACTCCAAAAGAAGGCATCAGATCTCATCATGGATGGTTGTGAGACACCACATGGTTGCTGGGAATTGAACTCAAGACCTTCAGAAGAACAGTCAGTGCTCTTAACCACTGAGTCATCTCTCCAGCCCCTCAAAGCCAATCTTATCACCAGCCAAGGCTACGGAGTAAGGACCTACCTTCCTGATGTCATTGACAAGGATTATGTTAGAGGACATAATTACAATGCAAATGACTCCTTTTTTTGAAAAGTCCCTCACCCTCATAATGGTGAGACCTGGATAAAGGTGAGTGTATTTAGTCACTTCTATAATGCTGTGACCTAAACACCTGAGAGCTTAAAATGAGGAATTGTTTGTCTCACAGTCTCAAAGGAAGTCTTTGCTTCCCTGGTCTCAAAGGTTCATGGCTGAGTTACTGTTCTGTTACCGTGAAGAAACACCATGGCCCAGACAACTCTTACGAAGTATTTAACTGAGGTCCTGCTGAATTTTTTGGTCCATGATCACGGCACGAGGCAAACAAGCATGGAGCAGAAGTGAGAGCTTTACATCCTGATCTTAAGGTAGCAGGCAAAGAAAGAGACACTGGGCATGGCGTGGGATTTTGAAACCTCAAAGTCTCCCCCCAGTGACACACCTCCTCCAGCAAGGCCACACCTCTACACCTCTTGGTTTTTTTTTTTTTTTTTTTGGTTTTTTGGATTTGGCTTTTTCGAGACAGGGTTTCTCTGTGTAGCCCTGGCTATTCTGGAACTCACTCGGTAGACCAGGCTGGCCTCGAACTCAGAAATCTGCCTGCCTCTGCCTCCCAAGTGCTGGGATTACAGGCATGCGCCACCACCGCCCGGCTAAGGCCACACCTCTTAATCCTTCCAAATAATTCCACTAACTGGGGAGCAAGCATTAAAGCATGTAAGACCATGGGTGCTATACTTATTCCAACTACCACGCCATCTCATAATGCAAAATGCATTCAGTCGTGAGTTTCTGAAGCCCCAGCACCGTTCAAAAGTCTATCTTCAAAGACTCTTCTGAGTCTCAGGGCAAAGTCTTAACTCTGAACCCCTGAAATACCAAGATGAAAGTTTCAGGTGACACACCTATAATCCAATAGTGGGAGGGGAGGTGTAGAGAGAGTTCCTTGGGTTCAAGGCCAGCCTTGTCTGCATAGGCCACCCGAAAGAAAGGGGGGTATGGTGGGGGGGGGAGGTAATGGGGAGGGAGAGGAGAAAAGAAAGAGGAAGGAAGGAAAAAGGAAGCAGTCCACACAACCACAACATACAACGATGCAGTGTACAAACATTGCCATTCCAAAATGGAAAGTGGAAGAGCAGGGAGTCAGAATGGAGCACAGCGAGACTGACCCCAGTAGGCGGCACAACAACCCTTTAGCTCAAGAGTCATGGGTGCTACTGAGTCACCCGAAGGCTAATGGTCTTTGTCAGCACTGTTCCTGTGGCCTAGTCAGCCACTGTCACTGTCTCCACTCACTGCCGGTGGCTTACCTAGCTAGATGTTTCACACTCTTGATACCACTTGGGGCCTCCAGTGCAGCTTATGACTCTCGTACCAGGCCCAGGTACATCACAATGTCTTGGTGTAACTGGCTACACAGCAATGGGTAACTAAAACATTCCTTTCGGAGTCCTTTGACAGCTTTATATATTACAAAAAAGACAAAAACAAACAACAAAAAAAAACCGAAGTCATGTCATCTGCCATCTTCCTTCTTAAAATAGGCACATGTCAGGGCTGTAGTTGCCTACCACAGAGATGAAACTGGTACCAACCAAATAAGTTCTTTTGGGACTCTCTGGATTCCTGGATCAGAGGTACATGCCCACAGTCCCAACTACTTGGGAAGCTAAGGCAATAGAACTGCTCAGAAACTCAGGCATTTGAGACTAGCCTGGTCAACATGTCTCAGGAGAAAAAAACAAAAAACCAACAAAACCGTGGGTCTTCTTTGTTGACTTAGGAATGGTTCATTTTTGCTAGAACCCACAGCAGCCTCAGTTTACCTGTAGTTTCCGCTGTCTTAGTTAGGGTTTCCATTGCTGGGAAGAGATACCATGACCAAGGCAACTCTTACAAGGAACAACTTTCTCTTACAAGGAACAACTTTTTTTTTTTTTAGTTTTTCGAGACAGTGTTTTTCTGTGTAGCCCTGGCTGTCCTGGAACTAGGCTGGCCTCGAACTCAGAAAAAATCCACCTGCCTCTGCCTCCCAAGTGCTGGGATTAAAGGCATGTGCCACCACCCACCCCACCCCCCCCACCCCCCCCCACCACCCACCCCCGGCCAAGGGACACATTTAATTGGAGCTAGCCTATAGGTTCAGAGGTTCAATTCATTATCATCATGGCAGGAAGCATGGCAGCATCCAGGAACACATACTGCTGGAGAAGGAGCCAAGAGTTCTACATATTGAACTGAAGGCAGTCAGGAGGAGACTAGCATCCTCAGGCAGCTAGGAAGATGTGCTCTCAAAATCCACCCCAACAGTGTGACACACTTCCTCCAACAAGGTCACACCTCCTTGCAGTGCCACTCTCTGGGCCAAGCATATTCAAACCACATTCAGTTGTAGTTTCACATCCACCTATTGACAACACCATGACATCTCAATGATCTAGTTACAGTCATAGTAGACAATGCTCCTTACCTCTTGTCAGGAAGTCAGCCGAATTAAGTTTTATAATTGAGTATGTGTGTATTAGAAAAATATATAGTCTGTATAGGGTCGAATAGTAGGCATCTGTAGCTTTAAACAGCTACTGGTGACTTGTAATATATTTCCTGTGATTAAGGAAACTGCTATGTTGATAAGAGACATGTCTGCTTTATCCTAAAGGTATTTTTTTTTTTAATGAGGGGATTAGGACCTCACTACGTAGCACTGGATGACCTGGAACTTTCTATGTAGACCAAGCTAGCCTAGAACTCATAAAGATCCACGCACCCATCCTCTACCTTTAATTAAGGTTACCTGAAATGTCTTTATGTTTGTTTTATGTGTAGGGGCAGGTATGTGTGTGCCACAGCATACATTTGGAGGTTAGAGACAAGTCATTTCTCTCCTCCCATATGACACCTGGGAATTAGCTGAAGCTCAGGTTGTCAAGCTACCTTCCCCACCGAGCCACCTTGATGGCCAAGCAAAAATTACATATTTATGTATAGCTGGACTTGGAATGCGGTGCTCCACACATACTAAGCAAGTATTCTCAGCCCTTCTTTTACTTTTGAAACTGGGCCTCACTAAGTTGACCAGGCTGGCCTTGAATTCAGTCATCTAGGCAGGCCTTGGACTCTGCTCCTTCTGCCTCAGCCTCCCAAGTAGCTTTCCAAAGAGTGGCCACACACAGACTGAGCAGTTGCTGGCTTTTTGTTTTTAGCTTGTCTGGCCTCAAGCTCGTGATTCCTTTTTTTTTTTTTTAAGATTTTATTTTATATATGAATTTTATCATGTATTATATATATATACTTATACACACACACACACACTGTAGCTGTCTTCAGACACACCAGAAGAGGGCATCAGATTCTCATTACAGAGGGTTGTGAGCCACTATGTGGTTTGCTGAGATTTGAACTGAGGACCTCTGGAAGAGCAGTCAGTGCTCTTAACTGCTGAGCCATTTCCCCAGCCCTGTGAGTCTCTTTTCTTGGCCTCCCAAGTGTTCATTACAGGATGCATAGCCATCCTACCAGATCTAAAGGTGCTAATTCCTCTCCTAAGCACCTGGGGGCTGAGGAAAACTACAAAGTTTTATTCTCCAGAGCCCATCCAGATGGCTTGATTAGCTAGGGTTTCTATTGCTACCATAAAACACCATAAGCAAAAGCAACTTGTGGAGGAAAAAAAAAATTTTTTTTTTTTTTTGTTTTTTGTTTTGTTTTTCGAGACAGTGTTTCTCTGTGTAGCCCTGGCTGTCCTGGAACTCAGTCTGTAGACCAGGTTGGCTTCAAACTCAGAAATCCGCCTGCCTCTGCCTCTGCCTCTGCCTCCCAAGTGCTGGGATTAAAGGCATGCGCCACCACCACCTGGCTGGAAAAGGTTCCATTTAATCTCACAGCTTGTAGCCCACTATCTAGGAGAGTCCAGGAGGATCCTGGAGGCAGGAACTGAAGCAAAAGCCACAGAGGAACCCTGCTTACTGGCTTGTCCTCATGGCTCGCTCAGACTACCTTCATTTATTTATTTATTTTTTGTGATTGATTGATTGATTGTATATTCATACACTGTGTGTCTTCAGACACACCAGAAGAGGGCATCTGATCCCATTACAGATGGTTGTGAGCCACCATGTGGTTGCTGGGACTTGAACTCAGGACTTCTGGGAAGAGCAGCCAATCTACTAAGCCATCTCTCCAGTCCCTCTAAGCCTGCTTTCTTATACCATCTAGGACCTCCTTCCCAAGGGTAGCATTGGCACAAAAGGCTGGGCCCTCCCACATCAGTCACTAAGTAAATGCCCCACAAGCCAATCCTGTGTGACATTTTCTCAATTGCGATAGTTCTCTCTCCTTAGGTAACTCTCACTTGTGCCAAGTAGACAAAAGACAAACAACCAGGACACCAGACCACCATTTTTTGATAGCAATTTGTGAGGCTATACCAATTTGAACTATGTAGTAATCCCACCCAAAACTCTGCACTACCAGACAGCCCTCAGTTTCTCCCAGTTCCCAACAAAACTGAAACAACAGAACCCCAAAGGCTAGGGGGCAAGAAAGATGGTTCTGCAGTTAAGATCACTGTCTCTTCCAGAGTTCCAGGTTCTATTACCAGTACCAACTTGGCAGTTCACAATTATGTGTAAATCCAGTTCCAGGGAATCTGATGACCTATCCTGGCTCTTTAGGCACCAGGCATATGTATATGCAATCAAAACACTCATAAATAGAAAATAAATAATTCAAATTCAAAGGCTTTTTTTTGTTTTTTTTTGTTGTTGTTGTTTTTGTTTTTTGGGGGTTTTTTTGTTGTTGTTTTTTTGTTTTTTGGTTTTTTTTTTTTTTTTTGAGACAGGGTCTCAGTAGATAACCCTTAGTGGATTTGAACTCCCTTTGTAATCCAGGCTGGCCTAGAACTCCAGAGATCTGCCTTTGTCATCTGGGTGATGGGATTAAAGGCAGACACTACATTAAAAGAATCAATTACATGGATTTAAAAAAATCAGTCTTATAAACATACACTTTGCAAGGTGAAATGAAAAACTGGTGTAAAAATGAGAGACCACCCAGGCAGTGGTGGTGCATGCCTTTAATCCCAGCACTTGGGAGGCAGAGGTAGGCAGATCTCTGAGTTGGAGGTTAGCCTGGTCTACAGAGTGAGTTCCAGGACAGCCAGGGCTACACAGAAAAACCCTGTCTCCAAAAACCAAAATAAAGACCCTAAATCTGAAATTTACCACTTATACGAAAAGATAGGCATAATTATGATTAGACATAATCACTTGGCTCAAAGCAAACTGGTGATAGGCAACTTGATACGAACTAGGGTGGCTAGATAATATGGCATTGTCTGACTATGAAACAGTCAGCCTCAGAAGGGTTTTCCTGGCCAAAGCAAGAAACTGTTAGGGATTGGCTTTCTGTCAGGTCCCTAAGAATCAGTCCTAGGACTGTGGTGTGTATCTGTTAGCACACCAAAGTGCATGCTGGGAACTCTAGGCTCACTCAGGACCTGGCTCCTCCCAGAGCATCTCCCCCAAGATGAGAAGCCATGAGCTCTCTCTTCTCGGTCCTGATCTCTCTTCTCTTCCTCTCTCTCCTTTCATGGCCCGGTTCGGTCTGGACTCCTCCAGATGCCTGTGGCTGTACTTTCCGTCAAACCTACAATAAAATCCTCCTCTGCCCACTTTGGAGCGGCCATGTCCTCATTCTCATTCAGCTTTTAGAGGTGTATTCTATAAACCCAGATGTCATTGATTGATTAGCTAGGTTTATAGCCTCTTCTGGTGTTACTTGTTACCATGGATATAGACTGAAAAATCAATCTTTTCCTTAGAACGTGGGGAGTCTTACTCTCCTGGAGAAATTTTTTTGTAACTCACTACAGAGAAAAAGTCAATTTTCCCAGTATATAAAGACTTCTCTGGAAATTGAAAAGAAAAGAGATGAACATCCCAACAGAAAGGACTCAAAGAGAAAAATAAATATAAATAGTCCAGAATGTTGGAAGGAAAACCAGTTTCATGCTGGAGGGTGAGGGCTCAGTGGTGGGTAACCGGCTTGGCTTCATGCCCCACCGACACAGAAGCATCTCGACCCCTTTGTTGTTTTAAAATTAATTAACTGGCTTTGTGCGAGTGTCTTGTGTGATTGTGCATAGGTGTGGAGGTCAGAGGACAGCTCTGAGGAGCTCGCTCTCCTTCCCTCTCATGAGCCCCAGAGATCAAATTCAGGTTGTCAGATTTAACAGCAAGTGCCTTTACCCACTGAGTCATCTCAGAAACTCTCAGTCTCTGAAGAGTCCAAAGATTTTGTAATAAATCCCTTATTTAATTACCATGTACAAGGTCCTACAGAAAAGCACAAGCCTCAGCCACAAAATTAAGGCACAGTATCAAAGAACAGTTAATGCACAAGCCACCACAATTGTTTTGTTTTATTTTGGTGTGTCGGTTTGTTGGTTGGTTTGTTTGTTTGTTTGTTTGTTTGTTTGAGAGTTTTTTTTTTCTGTATAACCTTGGCTGCCCTGAAACTCCCTTTGTAGACCAGACTAGCCTCAAACTACAAAACTCAGCCTGTTTCTGCCTCCCAAGTACTGAGATTAAAGGCATGTGCCAATGCCACTGGCCAGCTCAGGCACCAAAAGAATTTCCTTTTTTTTTTTTTGGATTTGGTTTCTCTGTATAGCCCTGGCTGTCCTAGAACTCACTCTGTAGACCAGGCTGGCCTCGAACTCAGAAATCCACCTGCCTCTGCCTCTGCCTCTGCCTCCCAGAGTGCTGGGATTACAGGCATGTACCACCACTGCCCGGCTAGGAGCCTTGGTTTAAACAAAAGTTTTACTAAGAGTGTGTGTGTGTGTGTGTGTGTGTGTGTGTTTTTGGTACATTTGCACAAAAGTCTTACAAAGTGAGAAAGAACAAAAAAGACTTGAAATTCTTGTCCTAAACACAAGTTTTATAACATTTGATAAGACTCATATGTGATATTTCCTACCCTGGCCAGCAAGACTCTGTATTAACATCCCTGTTTCCAAACAGGTTTAAAAGTTAAATTTGTCTAAAAAGAAAAATTAAATTAATGTTTTTTTTTCCTTTCTCTTTTTGAAATGGGCTGCCCTGTAACTCAGGAGATCATCCTCTGTCTCCTGAGTAGCTGAGGCTGTAGGCATCATTACCAAGCCTGGCTGGAGCTCCTGTAATCTTTAGATTTATAAAAACAAAGTGCTCACTGATGATGGGGAGTCCTGAGGTGCCCGGCAAACCAGATGCCAGCACCTCTTGCTGTTACTCCTTGTCTGGCCTTAGTTTTGAAATCCAGGTTTACTCTGGAGAGTTACTTCATTTTGGTCAGTTTCCAACTGCTCATGTGCCGTTCTTTCAAGAGAGAAATCTAATCTTATCTGAGAGCTCCGTCTGTGTTATTTCTAGGGTGTATTCTAGGAGCATTGGGATTTTTTTGGTTTGGTTTGGTTTTGGTTTTGGTTTTTTGGTTTTTTGTTTGTTTGTTTGTTTGTTTTTTCGAGACAGGGTTTCTCTGTGTAGCCCTGGCTGTCCTGAAACTTACTCTGTAGACCAGGCTGGCCTCGAACTCAGAAATCTGCCTGCCTCTGCTTCCCAAGTGCTGGGATTAAAGGCATGTGCCATCACTGCCTGGCAACACTGGGAATTTAATGATTATGTCTGAGGGCTTAATTTTATAAGGGGGCAATTTCAAAGGGGAATTTGTGGCAACCTCATGGGTGAGGAACTGCACAGGTTTGAGGGACTTGTAAGGACCCAGTGAAATGACAGCTGTAGGTAACAGCCAGGCCCACGAGGAGCAGGCACGTCCGCCCCTCATTCTTTTGAAGCAGCAGCTCTAGTCACGTGGACACTCAGGCCTTTGTGCATCCTTCAAGGTTCTCCCCTCCAGGAGATACTTTGTGTGTATGTGTGTGTGTGTGTGTGTGTGTGTGTGTGTGTGTTGTTTTGGTTTTTTTTTTTTAAAGATTTGAAAACAAAATGTTATGTATGATTACCTTGTCTTCCTGTGTGTATACGTCGTGTGTGTGTGTGTGTGTGTGTGTGTGTGTGTGTGTGTGTGTGTGTGTGTGTGTGTGATGTCCATGGAGGACTTACGGATGGCTATGAGCCTCCATCTGGGGGCTGTGAACCAAATCTGGGGCTTCTGCAAGAACAAGTACTCTTAACAGTTGAGCTATCTGATCTCTCTAGCTCTATTTCCTTCTGAGACTGGGTCTCACTATGCAGAAGCCCAGGCTGGCCCAAAACTCATAGAAATATGCCTACCTCTGCCTCCCTAGTTGGGGTTAAAGGTGTGCACTACCGTACCTGTCCTTAACTGATCCTTACTGAAGTTTTCTCTCTCCTGGAAGTGTGAGGACGAGCCTCATTTCCCCACACATTATCACCCCGTCTTGTCAGGATAGGAAAACACAGGTTTTTGTTTGCTTATTTGTGTCATCGGGTCCCAAGAACACCCAGGACAAGTCTCACTCTGAACCTGAGGTTCCTCCCACTACTTCTCATCCCGCGTTAATCCCAAAGATTCCAAGAGCAATTAATTAAAGCAAGTTTTTGCTGGGCAGTGGTGGTGCATGCCTGTAATCCCAACACTCTGGGAGGCAGAGGCAGGCAGATTTCTGAGTTTGAGGACAGCCTGGTCTACAAAGTAAGCTCCAGGACAGGACAGCTATACAGAGAAACCCTGTCTCGAAACAACCAAATCCAGAAAAACAAAACAATACAAAAAAAAGCAAGCTTTTTTAAAATTTGTACACATAGGATGTTTTCACCTAAAAGCAGGGTTCAAGAGATCAGCACTGGCCGGGCGGTGGTGGCACACGCCTGTAATCCCAGCACTCTGGGAGGCAGAGGCAGGCGGATTTCTGAGTTTGAGGCCAGCCTGGTCTACAGAGTGAGTTCCAGGACAGCCAGGGCTACACAGAGAAACCCTGTCTTGAAAAACAAAAAACAAAAAACAAAAAAAATAAAATAAAATAAGAGAGAGAGAGAGAGAGAGAGAGAGAGAGAGAGCGCAATATTTTCAAAGCTCGGGGGAGGGGGGTTTCAAATGGGAGATCTGGAAGGCAAATAGGTGGGGTTATAGAAGCAGTATAACAAGGTGGTTATACAAGGCACTCATCATAACAAGTTCTTATAACCTTCTGAACAAAGGTAGGGTTTCAAGATGGTCATAACTTTTCAAACAAGAACATGGTTGCCATTTCCTACAACAGGCAGTCCAGAACCATTTGCAGTTAAGGTTACAGGTAGATAGAGCATAGCTCAATCCTTGAGAGAGAGATTTAATCATAAACAGGAATGAACCCAGTTTGTCTTTATTATAAAATGGCTTTCAAACCTAAGATGGAGGCAGTCTTCTTCCCTACCCACCCCCCACCTAAACCTCTCCTGCCCAGAAGCCGGGCTTCACGTCTCTCCAGCCTCTGCTTCTTACATTTAGCTGTTTTGGCTCCACATTCTCTTGGTTCCCATGGGCCCTCTTGGTCCTCTTGGCCCCTGATCTCCTCTCCTCTTCCTCTGTAGCTCACCCCCACTTTCCTCTCTCATGGCAGATCTATTCTGTTGGCCATGTTCAGTCTAGACTCTTCAGTATGCCTCTGGCTGTTTTCTCCCTCTTATATATATAAGAGTTTATATATATAAACTCTTCTTCACAATCATACCTCGGAGTGCTCTCACGCCCTCATTGTCACTCACAGAGCAAGTTCCAGGACTGCCAGGGACACAGAGACCATGCCTCAAAAAGCAAACTGAATGAAATGCAGTAAAGAAACAAAACCAAAATAGTTGCCCCACGGGTGGAGAAGCTTATTTCAATCTGCTAAAGCTGTCTCTTGGGAAGACAGGGAGGAGCAATGGGGTTGGAGGTAGGGGCTATATGGGAATGGGTACCTGGGGGAAAGGGAGCCTGTGAATTGGGCGGGGGCTTGTGGCTTGGGACCAAGGGAGCCTAGAGGCTGACATGCTAATGCCACCACAGTTCTTGGAAGAGCCACAGGTCCCTTTTGTCAGAGAGCATGATTCATTTTAGCAAGTAGAAACTATCTTCAAGTCCCTTAGTGAATGCTGGCTTTTGTCTAAATGCCAGACTTTGGGAAAAGGAATTTCTCAAGGGATCTGACACTATATAGACCAAGATAGTTTCAAACTCAGAGATCTGCCTGCCTCTGCCTCCCAAGGGTTTAGATATTTCTAGGCATCTGAGTTGAGAATGCTGCTCATTGATAGTGTACTTACATGTGACTGAAGCCCTGTGTTCAGTCCATAGAATGGGAGTGTTATGTCCAAGATGCAGTGTACTCCAAAGCCAATTCCAGTGTAAACACATAAAGATCTTTATTACAAGCTCCCGAGTAAGGTCTCTGTTACTGCCACAGTGGGTCAGAGTGAGAGCAGAGTCTAGGGGTACAGGGTATTTATTGTGGTTACAGTAAGCTTGGGGAATTTCTACACGGGTCAGCAAAAAAGTTTTGGTTTTTTTTTTTGTTTGTTTGTTTGGTTGGTTGGTTGGTTGGTTTGGTTTTTTGGATTTGGTTTTTTCAAGACAGGGTTTCTCTGAATAGCCCTGGCTGTCCTGGAGTTCATTCTGTAGACCAGGCTGGCCTCAAACTCAGAAATCCACCTGCCTCTGCCTCCCAGAGTGCTGGGATTACAGGCCTGCACCACCACCGTCCAGTAGCAAGTTAGTATTTTTAAGACTGCATCTCTGGTGTGATCTGCAGGAACCGGACACAGGGACAAAACCACCCGACAAACAGGATGGCCAGGTTCTCTATTCTCTGCAGGAAGTCTGAAGTTATCTAAGTGCACCTTGACCCTGCTACTGTAGCCTGACCGGCTGTTGCTAAGGGGGGCTGTGGGTTGTCATTGGATGCTTGCTTAGGAGGACTCTTAGGATGTTTTTACTGGAATTGGAGTTTAGCCTCCTGGTCTTGTACAAAATGGAGTTTCTACAAAAACAAACAAACAAACAAAAAACCCACAAAACAACAAAACCCCAGATTTGTTTAGGCTTTGCAGGGGGACCAGAAGTTGAAGATCATCCTAAACTACCTAGAGAATTCAAGAACATAGACATCCTGGGATAACGGAGACTGTTGATGAGTAGAAAGAGGTCTCCGGTCATCTTAGCCACATCTATTAAAGGAAAATGTGTGGTTTGTTTTTCAGCTCAAAGATGGCATGCTATGACTTAAAATTCCCAGACTCCTTTGCTTTGGCTTCCTATAAAGAAAAGGATTTTGAGCTGGGTATGGTGGTACATGCCTTTAATCCCAACACGAGAGGTAGGAGCAGGTGACACTCCAAGTTCCAGGCCAACCTAGTCTACAGAGTATCAGGACAGCCAAGGCTGCACAAAGAGACCCTGTCTTGAAAAATGAAATATAAGTTTAAAAATAGACTGGGGATAAGAGTAAATGGCTGCTGGATTAAAATTCAAAAAATAAAAAATAACAAAAAACCCAGGTGTGGTCGCACACAGTTAAAACCCCGAAACTTAGTAGAATCAGTAGTTTGAGGTCATCTTCAGCTACATAGCAAGTCCCAGGCCAGCCTGGGCTACACGAGATGCTGTTTTGCCTCCCACCCAAAGAAAAAGGCTTTATGCTATTTACATTTTATGTGTATGTGTGTTTTGCCTGCATGTATGTATGTGCACTATGTGTGTGCAGGGTCTGTAGAGATCAGAAGAGGGTGGTGGATTCCCTGGAACTGGGCATTGGAGTTACATTGTGAGCTGCCATGTGTTCTTCTAGAGCAGAGCCACCACCAGCTTGTCTGGTTTTCTTATCATTGTCACAGTAGTGCCAGTCTGACTCCAGCCTCCAGCTGGAGCCCTCGAGCTCAGCCAGTAGACTAATGGGGCCATCTCAGAGATACAAGAGTGGAAGCACTTCCTCCTCAGAGGCCTGCAGGATCTATCCTCTCCCACAACCTGAGCTGATAACTTAGGACGCAAAAAATTACCTCCTCTATTAGTTTCAGTGTTCTCCTATGGGGTACAAAATCCAAGCTCACGTCCTGGTTTTTTAAAACCTACCAATTATGGAGCTAACAACAACAAAAACATAAACCCCTGGTTGGGCATACCAAAAAGCTAGAGTTGAAATTCCACCAATATCCAACCCAGGAAAAATGTGTGTTCATGCACTTGTGTGCATGCACGCGCATGTGTGCACGTGTGCACACACACACACAGAAACTCTACATAAGTCTGTTTTCTTAGTTCCCTGCTGTGTTTTGCTCAGGCAGAGGCAGTCGCCCTAGTGTCTCTCCCAACATGTCTGAGGTTTGTTGTGAGGTGTGACTTGTGGTATTCCTTGCCTCCAACAGCCAGGATACTTTCCCCTCAGGTCTTCAATATGCATTGGGTAGCTCCTCCCCTCCAAGCCGGAACAATCTCCTTGGCTCCAACATCATCACCTGGATAGCCAGGAGATTGAATACTCGTTGTGGTTTCATTTTTACTTCTTTTCCAATTGTGTTTTGCCTGCACGTGTTTCTGTGCCCAGGAAGGCCAGAAGAGTTACAGTTGTGAGCTGCCATTTGAGTGCTGAAAACTGAATCCAGGTCTTCTGGAAGAGCAGCTCTTATAATTGATGACCTTTATGTCCAGTCCCTGCTTTAAAGAAACGAAAAACAAAAAACCAAGATCTCATATAGCACTATCTCCAGCCCTGGAGGGCTTGGAACCTCTATGGAGATAAGGATGGCCTAGAACTCTGTGAGAGTTCTTCAGGAACACTAGAATTAAATGCATGGGGTTTTTGTTTGTTTGTTTGTTTTTTCAAGTCACAATTTCTCTGTGTAGCCCTGGCTGTCCTGGAACTCACTCTGTAGACCAAGCTGGCCTCGAACTCAGAAATCCCGCTGCCTCTGCCTCCCAAGTGCTGGGATTAAAGGTGTGTACCACCACAGCCTGGCTTTTTTTTTTTTTTTTCTTTTTTGTAATAGACCCAGTTGTAGGTTGTGCTTCCTTCATTTTTTTTTTGTTGTTGTTAACCAGTAGTTTTTGAGGCTACCTACAGAAGCATGGTGAGGAGAGGTTGCTTATAGGCACGTGGTGACTCAAGGCAGCTGCTGACTCCCACACTGAAAAGCTCACTCCAGAATGAGCTTACTAAAGCTGCATGCAGTGAACTTCCTGTCCAACCTGCAGGTCGCTCCACCAAAGGCTCTTCTCTCTTCAGCAGTTGTTACTGTCAATATAACTGTGGGGAGGTTGTTCAGTTTGTATTTTTGAGATGCTGGGGAAAAAACTCCAGGGCAGAGAAGCTATAAATCTCAGGCTGGCTTACTCCATGTAGCCTAGAACTCCTGACCTTCCTGCCCATTCGAAGTTGTGAAACCGGTGTCCCTTGCATTGTTTCCCCCCTCCCCCCCATTCCTGCTTTCCTTTTTTATGTATATAAGTACACCATAGCTCTCTTCAGACACCAGAAGAGGGCGTCATTAACTGCTGGGATTTGAACTCGACCTCTGGAAGAGCAGCCGGTGCTCTTAACCACTGAGCCATCTCTCCAGCCCCCTTGCATTGTTTTCAATGCAGTTTTTCTCCCTGTTTACAACAGGACTGTGTAGATCTGCCACAATCCTACCCTGAAAGACCAAATTTTGTTTCAAATGAAAAAAAATAATCAAAACAAAATAATCCAAAAAAAAATATTTCAATGCTCTATTTTTTTCCATGCTGAAAAATTCTAATTTAAAATTCTAAAAATTACCTGGTTGTGGTGGCTGATGCTGGAAAAGCAGAAGTTCAAGGCCAGGTTATACTATACTGTTAAGAGGGGAGCTGGGATGTATGAGTAGGATCAAAACACACTACATACATGTATGAATGAAAATGACATAATTTAATACCCATTAAAATATAATATAACATAAAAAAACTAAAAAGCCAAACAAGACCAAAATCACATGCGGAGCTTTATGGACACCATGAAATATCTTAAGAACATTTAAGGCTACTTTTACTAGATATTTTTAGCATGATTCAGAATTCCAAAGTATTAAAGAGATGACTCTGTTTTTCTTAAGTGCCTTTCCTTCTCTTAATCCTTAAACTTCATTAGAAATGCCTCTTAGGAGCAGCAAGATGGCTCCCTAGTACAATCCCACAACCTTCATGTTGGAAGGACCAGCTCTTCAAACGCGCTGCCACACACAGCTGCTGACCCTCACAATAAATGAATGCAGGCAGACAGGGTCTGCGTACACCAGGGCTGCCTTCCTTCTACCTCAGCAGTCTGCCTGCCCGCCCGCCCGCCTTACAAGAGTGGGGGATAAAGGGAGTGTGGCACTATGCATAGCAACTATGTTAAGTTTCATGGAATTTTGTTATAATACATGTCTAATTTTTATGTAACCAATTTTTGTTTTAGGTTTTGAGTTTCACTCACTTGGACTGGGAATGTGGCTCAGATAGAACGCAGCCCTGCTTGGCCACCAAAATCCAGCTTAGCCTTGATAGGGTTGGCACGTACAACCATGCCTGGTTTGTAGCCATTTTTTATTAACATGTAGTAAAATAAACATGAGAGTCAATTTTTATTAATCATTCTTTTAATTAATTTTTTTTTAAAAAGAACTCAGAGATTCCCCCTGCCTCTGAAGTACTGGGATTAATTAGGCTGTGCCACTATGCCAGGCATCCTTTTTTATTTTAATGCACAGCTATAATACTGAGATATTAAATATTTTCCAGAAAAAATGAGGAAAAAGTTCACTAATGACCAATTTAAAAAATCTAATGCTTTCTAACCCTAAGGCACCAACAGTAAGAACAACAAAAAGGCTAACAGAGAACCTAAAGCCTGAAAACAAGTTCAATCAGGACAGTTTCCCCATGGACAAATTGATGATGAATAGATAAATTCTCACTGTATCATAGCAGAATGTTCTTCTTATTCCTTTTTTGGTCATGAACTTTTGCACAAAGATTCAATGTGATAATTTCTAATTTGAAGTCACAACACTATCTTCTTAAAGCATTAAGTTAAACTGCTTTTAGAGAAAAAATTTGCCAGGATAAACATAAAAGTTTCAAAACTCGGAAGAAAAAATTCAAATGACAAAAATGTGGATAAAGCCAAACACTGCATTAGGACAGTTTATTTAGGTTCATGGACATAAATGGAGCCAGGACACCATAGGAAAGTCTACTGAAACTACAGCTTGCTAAATTGTCTTAACAAAAGATGATAGCAGAAACTCAACTGCACAAGATGATGTCAGTTGCGCCTGGATTCCAGAGTAATCCAAGACAAATCCCACACACCACTTTCCCTCTGTGCACAGACAAACCAGTAAGCAATAAGGCTGGTAATGTCAGGTGTTCAACAGCAGAGCACAGTATAATTTTCTTACAATAATTTATTTTTTTTCTAGAAGAGATCAGTAAAAATATACCAATTTGCCCTTTCATACCAAGATGCCATGGCGTGAAAGCTGTAAACTCTAAATATTTTCTGCCAATTAAAGGGATTAAGGAGAATGTTTGGCCACAAGAAGCCTGGTGCCCAAGCTGGAGTCAGTCTCTGATTGCCCGTTCAGTCCAGGGATTCCCCTACCTACCAATCCACCACTCAGCCCACCCACTCTTAAACCCTTGCATTAACAATCTAGCAGCTTTTCTGTAACTGATGTTGATACTAAGCCATTTTAAATCAAAGGAAATGATAACATGCTTAGAATTAAAACTAGGATGGGAACTGATTAGTGTTATGGAAGATACCTGTGCGGATTCCTTACCCATTCATTAAAAAAGAAAAAGGCCATACAAGCTTTGGAAAGGGAAATGGCAACTGAAGATCCTGACCACGGTGTTTTTATACCTGTAAAGATGTCACACTTGGAACACAGCAGTTATTGACAATGGAAATAGTTCTCAAGGATGTTTCCTTCTCCCTGACTTTTGCAGAAACACATTTGTCCATTCCTTTGTTGTAACCACACCTCAAAGACAGTGAGTGTGCTTGCTGAGCAGAACCTAGTGGCACAGCTCAGGGTGCTACAACAGAAGAGCTGGCTTTGCAGCACGGCTTTACTGTATATACATCTCTTTCCCCATGCTTTGCTTGGCTAGCTCTGAAACATCTGAAGAATGCTTTTCTGTGAATTTCTACGCTGTAGGGGACAGGCACTTTTAGATACATTACAATTATCTTTAGTACAAGTTGGCACCTTTGTTCCATTAACTGAATCCTTCCATGCATTTTTAAAGGGTTCCCAATATTCACCTTTTGTGCTCTTCTTAGATTTTGAATGCTCTGCATTAGTTTGCTTTAGGGAGTTCCTATCTGTGGCGTTCTTCTTCTGTCTACCCAGCAGCCTGTCTGGGGGTGAAGATGTGCGCAGCTGGTACTGATCTGGGGAGCCTTTCTGCCGGTTAGGCATCATCTGCTCTCTGTCTGCCTCTTTCTGCAGCTGTAATGCTAACAATCGGTCCTGCTCTTCTTGCTTATGTCTCTCAAAAAGCATGTGCTCCAAATCTATCAGTTTCTGTGTGAAATTCACTTCTGTTTCTTCTTCACCTGAGGAAGATTTGAAGAGTATTTTCCTTCTTTTTGCAGAAAAGCATGGATCCAATACTTCTTCAAACACAGACTCCTGGCTTTCGCTTTCGGAAATCTCTTTTTCTACTGGTAAGTGATACACTCTACTCTCCGTTGGAGCTCTGCTGCCCCCAGTTAACTGGGTGACACCTGACACAGAGTACTCTTCATTCTCTATTTTTCTAGAAAGGTTAACCGCAGCTTCATTAGAGTAAGGAACTGTGGCTCTAGGTCCATCATCATTTACAATAAATAAATCATCAGGATTGGTTGATACTGTTTCAACTTTTCCCTCAAGGCACTGTTCAGTGTCTCCTACAGGTAACTCTGCAGAAGACTCTGAACCTTGTTCTTGAGTTTCTAGGCAGATCCGAGGAGGAAGTGTTGGCATACTGTTTTCAATTTCCGCATCTTGCAACACAGGGCTCTTCATGTCACTACTGTCAGTTTCCTGTAGAAAACAAAATTCCCGAGTAAATAAAGGGAAAACATAAGCCAGCTACACGGGTATATTAGATGAATGGTCACTGGACACAATCACTGTTTCCTCACCTTCTCCTCTCTTTCTTGATGGTAGCAATGGTAGTGTGCGCCACCACCGCCTGGCAATACTAGCTTTTTATTGTTGTTGTTTTTTGTTTAATTTCTTAAACCACAAAAGGTTTTTATTGATAAATAAGATATAGTAGCAAGTTGAATTATTCGTATATTAAGGAAGAGAGAATCACTCAAGAAATTCATAGCAAATATGTCTCCTCCTCTCTCCCTTCTCCTTCCCTTGGTGCCGGGGATCAAATATGGAGCTCACTCTGTGCAGACGATTACTGACCTACATTTCCAGCACCACTCTGCTTCCCAGGCTCTCCCAAGTCCTGGCTGTGCTACCATTCCTAGACAATACCTGTGTTTTCTCTCAGTGACAGAGTCAAGTACTATTACTAGTACTGTGGTTTGTTGCCTACATTCAACATTAAAATACTAAATGAGAGGTTAGCAAAAATACACACTTTCTTTTACCTAGTTCTTAGGGTAAAAAACTTAATTTGCCGGTCTGGAGAGATGAGTCAGTGGCTAAGAAACTGGCTGTACACCAGAGGACCTAGACTGAATTTCCAACACCCATAGGATAGTTCACAGCTATCTTTAATTCCAGTTCCAAGGGAACTGTTGCCCTCTTCTGGTCTCCACAAGTACCAGCACACAGACATACAGGCAAAATACATTTTTTTCAAGTCAAAGCTTGAAGTGACTTTAAAAAAAAAAACCAAAAAACTCTAAGTTTATTCCTTTCCAGGACCCTTGGGAGCTGTACACTTGGGATTTTACCAGAAATATTGACTTTTTTAAAAAAACAGTCTTACTATGTAGTTTAGACTAGCATGGAACTTGTTATACAGTTCAATTCATAATCTTCTGGCCACAGTCTCCTGTGTGAAAGGATTATAGGTCCACACCACCCTGTCCAGAAGACACTGACATGGGGTTTGAGAACATCACACTCTTGCTTGGTATCATGTTTTAGGCAGTGCTTAGAGTCTCAGTTGTGAGGACTCCTCCTTAACATATATGCCTAATATTGCCCTCCTAAAATGCACTACTTTGCATCTGAAAGTCTTCTAGGTAAACAGGAGCCACAGGTAACCAGTTCAATTGTGTAAATTTTATGTTAGTCAGAGATTAAAAATTATGGCCCATCCCAGCCAAGCAGTTGTGGTACACACCTCTGATCCCAGCACTCAGGATGCAGAGGCAGTCAGATCTTTTGTCAATTTGAGGCCTTCCTGGTCTACAGAGTAAGTTACAGGATAGCCAAAGGAACACCCAGACAAACCCTGTCCAGAAAAAAACAAGACCAAACAAACAAGAAAGAAACCATGGCCCATAAGCCAAATCTGGCCTATGCCTATGTCTGAACACAAAGTTTTGGGCAGGGGGACTGGCTCAATGCTTAAGAGTACTTGTTGCTGCGCTTGCAGAGGATTCAGGTTTGATTCCTAGCACCCACATGGCAGCTCAAAACCTTACTCCAGTACTAAGGTAATGCTCTCTCTGACCTTCTTGGGCCCCAGGCATCCACATGTGTTGTACAAATTACACATGTAGGAAGAACGGAGATAGCTTAGCAGTTAAAAGCACTGGCCATTCTTCCAGAGGGCCTGGGTTTCATTCTCAGCAACCACATGGCAGCTCACAACTGTCTCTAACTCCAGTTCTAGGGACCCACACCCGAATACATACATACACACACAGGCAGAGTACCAACACATATAAAACCAAGTTGGAGCCTTTAACTCCAGCCCTTAGGAGACAAAGGCCAGTTTTACAAGGCCAGATCCAGGACAGCCAGGGCAACACAGAGAATTTTTTCTCTTTTGAAAGAAAAAAAATTCAAAATCTCTGAAATTAAATCAATAAAATCTTAAAAGAGAAAGTTTTACTTGGACACAGCGAAGCTCACTTGTTGGTGTATTTCTTAAGGAGGCATCCACTGGGAGCCAAGGCAGAGCTCCTCAGACAACAGAGACAAAGTGTCTACCCTGGGTCCATTAGAGAAAACTGAGCCAAGCTCAACGGCCCTCCCCATTGGAGCACCAGCATACCTTAGCCTCTCGGCTGTCTCCTCCAAGCACAGCATCACAGGCCCAAGCCGTCCCAGGCTTCGACTTAGGTGACAAATACCTTTAAACAAAATCATGGTTAATATTTACTAAAACTTTGATGTTTTGAACATTCAATATGGTAAGAGGTTGATGAACCACTTATGCCTAAAGGTTATGTTTGCTATCTTACTGGAGCTTCTCCAGGTCTCAGGTCAACTTTAAGATAAAATTTGAAACCCCGAGTATTCCAGGACAGCAAGACTTCCTGGCTAGCACACAGGAGGCCCAAGCTTCCTGCCATGTAACACAGCACGGGGCAGAGGTAGGGGTGATTCAGTTCTGTATTTTAGTGTAAAAACAGAAAAGGAAGAAAAGGTCGTATTAAATATCTCCTAAATTTTGAAAAAGGTTTAAAGGTCAATATGATCAAACAATGGAAGATCATAAAGTTTCTCAAAATTCACAAACATCATTTTAGGCTAGGCAGTGGTGGTGCACATCTTTAATCCCAGTCCTTAGGAGGCAGAGCACTCCTGAGGTCAAGACAGCCAGGGCTACACAGAGAAACTCTATCTCAAAAAAATAACCAAATAACAACAACAACAAAAATAACAAGTCATTATTTTAAGAGAGGGCAATTATGTCTTGCCAGAAATTTTGGCGTTTTTTTTTTTTAATTAAGAGCGAGAGAAATGGCTTTTATTGTTTCTTCCAGCAGGGACCCAGGTTCTCATGCATGTTAACAGCTACTTGTTATTACTTTAAACCAATTCTCTCCCACGGTAAAAAGGTTTATTGGTGACAGTTAGTACAAACCCAGAGCTGACACATTTCATACGCTCTTCTCTGAACTGCATGAGACCACGGAGGCCTCTGACAGCCTGACATTTATGAGAGGATTTTATTATCCTCCTCTGGGAACTTAGCTTCCCCTCTGGAACTCTGTATGAAGCAGCCCTAGAAGGCCCTCCTGGCAATCTGAAGCATCCCTCTGTGTTGCCCTGGCAAACAAGCCTGAGAGGGGGAGAGCACACTCTGCCCCAGGGAGAGCCCAACAATTAGTCACCAGTGCCAACTGGTCAACCCTGAAAACACCCTACAAGTAACGGTATAGCGACTGATCAGATAATACTCAGGAATATATATATATATGTATGTGAGCATACACACATGCATGTAATAACAATTAATGAAAAAGAGGCCATGAATTTGAAAGAGAGCAAGAAGGTATATGGGACTGTTTGGAAAGAGGTTTTCTTCCTCCTCTTTTTTTTTTTTAATTGAGATAGTGTTCTATAAAAGGTCTCCAAAACAGGGCCTTGGCTGTGCTGAAGATCCACATGTAGACTCGGGTGGCCTCAAATTTACAGAGCCTGTCTTATAAGTGTGGGGATTCATGTGCCACACCATTTGGCACTTGTGCACACAGTCTAGTCCTTACTCCAAAGGGTTATTTTGACATGCAGAAATCCCTTACGAAATAGGTTCAGACTGATGCACTTTCACATACATGCTACTTGGTTTAATGCGTATGTTGGGGGGAGGTTTGGTTATAAAGTTCCCTCCCTATAGGGCCTCTTCTTCATCTCTCTCTTTATACAGACTTCAGTTTCTCATCTCTTACTATTATTGTGTATGTATAATGGGTTTGATGATTTTTGGCACATGACTACACGTACATTAGCTAGCCAGTCCTCATTTCTTACTTTAAAAAGAGTTCCTTTTATTTTTGTTTTTTTCTCTTCATAGTTTCTCTTTGTAACAGTTCTGACTGTCCTGAAACTAACTTTGTAGACCAGGCTAGCCTCAAAATAAATAAATAAATAAATAAATAAATAAATAGATAGATAGATAGATAGATAGATAGATAGATAGATAGATAGATGGGGTAGATAGATAGATATAGATAGATAGATAAAAAATAAATTAAAATAAATAAATAAATAAATAAATAAATAAAAGGGGTGGGGGCTTGTCCCAGCAGTGGTGGTGCACTTAAGAGGCTGATGCAGGCGGATCTCTATAAGTTCAAGGTTAGCCTGGTCTACAGAGCCAATTCCAGGACAGCCAAGCCTACACAAAGAAACCCTATCTTGAAAAGCCAAAACCATTCCAGGACAGCCAGGGCTATACAAAGAAACCCTGTCTCGAAAAAACAAAAAAACAAAAACAAAAACAAACAAAAAAAAGAAACAAAAAAAAAAAAAAAAGAAAAAAAGAAAAAAAAAAAAAAAAGCTAAAACCAAACCAACCAAACCAACAAAAAAACAAAATAGGAGATTTTGTTTGTTTTTTCAAGACATGTCTTCTCTGTGTAGCCTGGCTGTCCTAGAGCCCAGAGATCCACCTGCCTCTGCCTCCCAAATGCTGGGATTAAAGGAACATACATGTATATGTACTATGCCCAGTTTCAGCCCACATTTGTTTTTCAAAGATTTATTTATTGTAAGTAAGTACACTGTAATTGTCTTCAGACACACCAGAAGAGGGCATCAGATCTTGTTACAGATGGTTGTGAGCCACCATGTGGTTGCTGGGATTTGAACTCAGAACCTTCGGAAGAGCAGTCAGTGCTCTTAATCTCTGAGCCATCTCTCCAACCCCCACATGTTTTAAAGATTCATTTTATTTTCATTTATGTATGTATGTATGTTTGTATGATTGTATGCTTCATTTTCTGTAGAGGCCAGAAAAGTGCATGGTATTCCCTGAGTGGGTTATGAGCTACTGCACCTGATTTAAGTCTGAGAATTGAACTTGGATCCTTTGAAAAAGCAACAAGTGTTCTTAACTACTAAACCATCTCTCTAGCTCTTAATTTTTTTGTTTTGTTTTTTTTCGAGACAGGGTTTCCCTGTGTCGCCTTGGCTACACAGAACTAGAACAACTCTAGAACTAGCTCTGTAGTCCAGGTTGGCCTTCAATGCTCAGAGGTCTGCCTGCCTCTGCCTCCTAAGTACTGGGATTTTTTTGTTTTGCTTTGTTTTGTTTGGATTTGTTTTTTTCAAGACAGGGTTTCTCTGTATAGCCCTGGCTGTCCTGGAACTCACTCCGTAGACCAGGCTGTCCTCGAACTCAGAAATCCACCTGCCTCTGCCTCCCAGAGTGCTGGGATTACAGACGTGCGCCACCACCGCCCGGCAGTACTGGGAGTAAAGGCATGTGCTGCCACTGACCGTCTGGCTCAAGATTTCAATGAAAACAGCTTGGTGGTAGATGGTCCAGCAGGTACACGTCCTTGCCGCCATGTCTGATGCAGAGCCAGGGTCAGCTCCCACTGCCTACTCTATGCATCACAGACATCCATAACTCACTACTATGGAATCCAGTGCCGTCTCTTGGCATCTAAGGGCACCAGGCACACATTCCATACATTTACATGCATGCAAAACACTTAAAACACACAAAAAATAAGTAAATAAGTAAACCTTTAACATACAAAAGCTCACTGACAAACCTTGACTTGGTAGTCAGTATGAACATAACCCAAAGCATACATACAGTACAGATCAAAGGACAAGTGACAGCCATGTTCACTTACTTTTGAATATCTCCGAAGCTTTTTTGTTTGTTTATATTTTTCTTCTGTGACTTGTTTGTGACTGGATCTGATTTTCTGGAACTCAAAGGAGAAGCCAAGATATTTCTCTCGTAGTTACTGTTCTTCAGTAATAAGAAAAACAAAGATATTTTATTAAGAACTCAATGAAATAAAATGCTTTTGAATTATGTTAATTCAAAATTCTTTTTAATTTAAAAAGTTTTTTTTTTTGTTGTGTTTTGGGTTTGGTTTTTTTGAGACAGGGTTTCTCTGTGTAGCCCTGGCTGGCCTGGAACTTACTCTATAGACCAGGCTGGCCTCGAACTCAGAAATCTGCCTGCCTCTGCCTCCCAGAGTGCTGGGATTACAGGCGCGCACCACCACTGCCTGGCCTAAAAAGTTTTTAAAATAATGTGGTAGTTTGAACATGCTTGGCCCAGGGAGTGGCACTATTGGGAGGTGTGGCCTTGTGGGAGGAAGTGTGTCACTGGCTTTAAGACCCTCATCCTAGCTGCCTGGAAACCAGTCTTTTCCTGTTTCCTTTGGAACAAGATGTAGAACTCTCAGCTCCTCCTGCACCATGCCTGCCTGGACACTGCCATGCTGCCGCCTTGATGACAATGGACAGAACCTCTGAGCCAGCCCCAATTGCATGTTGTCCGTCTAAGAGTTGCCTTGGCCATGGTGTCTCTTCACAGTAAAACACCAACTAAGACAAATAATTTATTTTTATTTTATGTACATTGGTGTTCTGCTTGCTTGCTTGCTTGTGTGTGTGTGTGTGTGTAGGTGTCGGATTTCCTGGAACTAGAGTTAGAGACAATTGTAAGCTGCCATGTGGGTGCTGGGAATTGAACCTTGGGTCTTCTGGAAGAGCAGACATCACTCTAGCCCCTAACTCAAAATTCTTACCATTTCTCGAAAATTAAATTCTGTAAGTTCTTTAAAGACTACTATGTATATGCTTCATTTTCATTCCCAAGACGACCTTGCCAAAGGCATCCATATAGCATTTACATTGTATTACAGATCGTAAGTAATGACTTAAAATTCATGGAAGGAAGATGGTTCAGTAGTTAAAGGTGCTGACCACTAAGTCTGAAAACCTGAGTCCCATCTCAAGGCGAATAAGATAGAAACAGAGAACCAACTCTCACAAGTTGTCTACTGATATCTCTCTCTCTCTCTCTCTCTCTCTCTCTCTCTCTCGTGCATGCGCGCGCACACACACATCACACATACACACACGCGCGCGCATGAGATCCCAAAATTAATTGATATCAAGGTATACCTATATAAACAAAATTAAGCCTATTCAAGTTTGTCTAAATTACAATTGTTAGTATAAATACTGTCATCTTATATATAAATATATGTGTATACATAAAATGAAACAACACACACAAATACACTCTCTAATAAATGAAGATACTAATTAAGCTCCTAGCCAATAATTTCATGGTTTCGCTTTTTGTTTTTTAAAACAGACTTCCTTCTTTTATATGTATGACTATTTCACCAGCACATGTCTGTGCAGCACATGCATGTCTGACAGCTGGGGAGGTAGAAGAGGGTGCTGGACACCTGGACCCAGAGTAAGAGATGGCTGTAGGCTGACGTATAGGTGCTAAGAATCAAACCTAGGTTCTTTGTGAGTGTAAGCAGCACTCTGCCACTGAGCCAGTCCAACAGCCTTGTTTAGTGTAGCTACCTTACTCTACTGTGGACAATATTATTTACAGAGCCAAGAATATATCTGGAGCAAAAGTTATACATAGAAAGAAGTCATAATTGTTCATCCATCTCTAAAAGTTTACAATAAATCAACAATTATACTAAAATTTCAATAAATCTACTCTGATCTCATGTGAAAACTAGACTTAGCAAGTCCAAGTGACTCCAAATTCCTTTTTCCATGTCTCCACCTTGATTCCACTCATCATCCACTTACTATCTATCATACCTGACGATCACTCTTTTCTTCCTTTCCTCCCTTCCCCCAGCACCTTCTGGTGTGTATGTTTGTTTGTAGACAGGGTTTCAGCTACGTAGCTCACAATGGCCTTGAAATAGAAATGATCTTTTTACCTCAGCCTCCCAAAGTGCTAGGATTAACCCATAGCTGGGTAATTTAATTTCCTGATAGTGTATCTATCTACATTTTAACTCCGAACTGAGGAAAGGCAATACAGCAAAAGAGACAAGATCAGAAAGCTTAAGGACATTATAAATGGTAAGAGTCATGAAAGACAATTCTAGGTATACTTCATTTTGATAAAATATATTCTCATGTGTGTTTTTCAAAAGTAGTGGAGTTAAACATCACTATATTCCCTTCCCCCCCAGGAATTGTATTTAAAAAGAAACCTAAGTATACAGCTCACCACTACAGCATGTGCAACAGCTCTGTATTCTATCTCCCAGGCTCTTTTAAGGCACTAACTCCTAAAATCCTTAGGGTTTAACATATGCTTTACCATTGTACTGGCTGGTTTTGTGTGTCAACTTGACACAGGCTGGAGTTATCAAAGAGAAAGGAGCTTCAGTTAGGGAAGTGCCTCCCTGAGACTCAGCTGTGGGACATTTTCTCAATTAGTGATCAAGTGGGGAGAGCCCCTTGTGGGTGGTGCCATCCCTGGGCTGGTGCTCTTGGGTTCTATAAGAGAGCAGGCTGAGCAAGCCAGGGGAAGCAGGCCAGTAAGAAACATCCCTCCATGGCCTCTGCATCAGCTCCTGCTTCCTGACCTGCTTGAGTTCCAGTCCTGACTTCCTTTAGTGATGAACAGCAGCGTGGAAGTATAAGCTGAATAAATCCTTTCCTCCCCAACTTGCTTCTTGGTCAAGATGTTAGTGCAAGAATAGAAACCCTGACAAAGACAACCACCTTGCCTTTCATTGTCCTTTCTTTTTTTTTTTTTTTTGGTTTTTTGGATTTGGTTTTTTTCGAGACAGGGTTTCTCTGTGTAGCCCTGGTTGTCCTGGAACTCACTCTGTAGATCAGGCTGGCCTCAAGATCCGCCTGCCTCTGCCTCCCAGAGTGCTGGGATTATAGGCTTGAGCCACCACCGCCCGGCTCATTTTTCTTTATAAGCAATCATTTAATAGTAAAATAACAAAATCCAGGCTCAATATATCAGTGAACCAGCTAAGGGGTAAATACACTTGCTGCACACCTGGAGACCCAAGCTTGATGCCCAGAACCCACACAGGAGGAGGAGAGAACCAACTCCTGCAATCTGCCCTCTGACTGCCACTCATGTGGTGCCCACACACTAAGTAAATGTTAAAATAGGACTGGGCTGAGGGTATAACTTATTTGCCTATGCTGGGATTTAATCCATAACCCTGACTCTGTATGTACCCAACTACAGTAAATATGCAACAATACACAAAAATGTTGCAGTCATAAAAGTTTGTTGGGCTGGGAGTGGTGTACAGACCTTTAATACTAGCACTCAAAAGAGAGGTTAGAGGCAGGTGACCTCTGTGAGATCTACACAAGAAGTTCCTAGATTGCACAGGACTACAGACAGACAGACAACAAAAAACAAAAGAATAGTCTGTTGTTATTATTACTATTATTTATCTTGGAGTTGGAGAGATGGCTCAGAGGTTTAAATCACCTACTTCTCTTGAGAGGACCCAAGTCACTTCCTAGCAACTTTGTCAGGTGGCTCACAAGTGCCTACAATTCAGGTAGATCTGATGCCCTTCTGGCCCTGGGGACACCCAAACACATGTGGTATATACTCACAAATTTAAAAAAAAATTTTTTTTTCCTTTAGTAGAACAAAGATATCCTATCAAACTTGCAATTGTTGTGGTGCCTTCCTCTGCTGCCGCCGCCGCCGGACGCATGTGTGCCGATGGCGGACGCATGTGTGCCGATGGCGGATGCATGTGTGCCGATGGCGGACACATGTCCGCCCAAACTTACAAAGCTGTTGCTCAGCCTCCTGGCCAGCTCCTCGTCGCCTCTCAGTTGCTCCTCCAGCTCACTTCTTCTTTTCTCTGTCTGTCTCTTCTCCTCCTCCTCCTCCTCAGCCAACAACCGCTGGATGTATTCCTCACTGGCTTTGTTTTCTTCTTCCTTGCTGGCTTGTCGCTCAGCCTCCACCTTAAAAATAATGAAGGACACCCCTTTCTGAAATTTTAAAATACTCATACTTCACAATAATTATAACAGAATTAAAGTGAAAACTAGTAAGAATGTATCTCCAATGAATTCAATTTTCCACAGGCAAACTCCTATACAGCCAGATCAAAGCCATACCCTCAGGAAGTCCATGCCAGTCAAAGACTCAAACCTCTTGCCCTCAATCCTTACCAGTTCCCACCACAGTGGCACAGACATGCAAGGGTTTTCCTCAGTTCACGGAAAGCCGCCTAAGACCAATGGTCTCCAAGGGTGGAGCAGGGCAGGCACATCCTATACCCAGCTGCTGCTACTTTGTTTTTTTTTTTAAAGATGGAGTCTTTTCTTTATGAAATCCTGGGTGTCCTGGAACTCAAAGAGATCTACCTGCCTCCACCTCCAATGTGTTGGGAATAAAGACATGCACCACCATGCCTAGCTTGTTTATTTTTAAATATTACTTGTGTGTGTTTATTTGTAAAAACAGGAGAATCACTGAGGCTTACTGGCTTCCAGACTAGCTGAGAAAAAAAAGCAGCAGCAGCAGCAAGTCCCAGGTTCAGGAGACCTTTTGCCTAAAAGGAATGGATGGAGAACTGTCCGGGACAGGAACTCCCTGTGCACACACACTGTCTTTATAGCCAACAACAGAAGCTAAGGTGGTGGGGAGCTGGCTCCATGTGGGAAGGGCATCTACCCAAGCATAAGGAACTGGGAACCGCATGTGGATCCCCAGTACCTGTAGGTGTCCACAGGCTAGCCCATCCCGTTGAATTGATGAGCTAAAGTTCCACGAGACTGAGGTTCAAAGAACAGGGCTTCTTCCCTGGAGAAAGTTCAGGGAAGACTCCCAATACCAATTTCTGGACTTAATTCATGGACGCAAAGGTACACACATAATAAGAAAGAACCAAACATTTGACTTCAGCTGGGTGTGGTACTACACACCTGTAATCTCAGCACTTAAGAGACAGAGTCGGGTACAGGGCTGCTAACGCACTGGGCAAGGCTAACCTGGGTTAGGTCTTAAGATCTTATCTCCAACCCCTACCCCTTTCCCTACAAGTCTTCTTTAGGGAAGTCATATTCGGTGAGTAAAATGTTTTGATTCTATTGACACTTAGGAAAGTGTTGAACTGCTACAGCTAGTTCAAGCCAGAAGACTATAACAGATTCCCAGTTGGTTGTGTGGAAGAGTAAGGCCTGTTTCTACTCCTCTACAATTTACTTGAGAACTTTGCTTCATTCTGTGGCAGATTTGACCTAAGAGCACAGCGTTTCATTCATTTGTGTGTTTGATAATGTCTCCATGAATAACATACAACCGTGCTTCCAGGAAGTCAAGAGCTCTTTTATCTGCTAGACCAGTCTTAACCTCTCTTGCCGTTCCCACCCTTCTGCAGCTGGCAAAAAAATTTAAAAAACAAAAAACAGTCTCTAGTGTGAAGTCAAGGACAGCTGCCGGCGTTCCGCTGTAGTATACATCATCACAACAGACTTCCAGTTAGAAAAGAAGCCCCTACTGATACTCCCTTGAAATAAATTCAGGAGAGCTGGGCGGTGGTGGCACACGCCTTTAATCCTAGCACTTGGGAGGCAGAGGCAGGCGGATTTCTAAGTTCAAGGCCAGCCTGGTCCAAAGAGTGAGTTCCAGGACAGCCAGGGCTACATAGAGAAACCCTGTCTCGAAAACAAAGAAAGGAAGGAAGGAATAAATAAATAAATAAATAAATAAATTCAGAAAACTGGCCTTTAACAAAAAGAAGCACTAGGCCTGCTTTGAGGAGAGCATGCTGCCCCAGAAATACTGATCTGGTTTATTTTCTTCCTAGCACTTTGCCTGTTGGGTCTCATTGTTTCCCAACTAGTCATAAAGTCCCTAGCTTCAAACTTCTAAAGGAACTTCCACGACACAGGAATCAATTATTTTATTGGTGGAGGAAATGTCAACTATGGCTGCTCCCCAGCACCCGTTCCCTTACACAGGACCATGGCGGGCTTCTGCCCTGGACAAGCTCCTCTTTCTACTCCGCTTTCCTGCTTCCTCCTCAAACCAAAATTACTAATTCACTTGTAGCCAGTCACCTATAATACCAGCACGAGGAGGCTCAGGCAGAGGATCACCAAGGTGAGGGCAACCCAGCTAGGTCACACAGTGGGTTCTAGGATAGCCTGCGATATAGATCAAGATCCCATCTCACTAGGTCATAGGACCTAGTGAAGCTCAACTGCTTCGCTGTAAGTGAAACCTTTTCCCACTCTGCTCTTCAGTCGCCCTGGATACTTTTCCTTACCACACCCACCACTTCTTTATCACCCTTTTTAAGGTAAAAATCCTAGGGAAATCAAAGAAGTACTTATACTTAAAATGCTTAGGACCACTAACTACATACAGTAAGTACTAAAGCAGCCACTGCCACAGAGCGAGCCTCTCTCTGAAAAGAAAAAGCACCCATCACTAATTATATAAAAGTAATAAACACTAGTTTATTGTTGTTGTGGTTGAATATTTAACGACCCTTGGGCCAGAAAGATGGCTCATTAGATTAGTTCAGAGCACCAGTTGCTTGCTCTTCCAGAGGATCTAGGTTTGATTCCCAGGACCTACATAGTGGCTACAGTTTCTAGGAATCCTATGCCCTCTTTATGCCCTCGTACATACATAGACATACATAGACATACATGCTGGCAAAACCCATACACATAAAATAAGATAAAAATAAAAAATAAATAAAAATGGGACCTCTAGTTAGTTTAGTTGGCATACTCTTTTAATCCCAGAACTTGAGAGGCAGAGGCAGGATTTCTGTGATATTATGTCATAACACAACGAAACACTTTTTAATAGGGAGGAGGAAAGGATAGTGCAGGTATAAGGTATATTAAAATTACTAAACTTTTAGTACATGTTATATAAACATGTACTATATGTAAATCTAGGATTTATGAGATTGAAAGCACAGCAAAGGCATTTTCAACAAAACAAAGGAACGGAAACTGAGCTCCTTCACACCCACCTTGCTTATCTCCTCTTCATATTCACGCCTCAGCTCCCCAGGTTTACTGAGCAGACGAACTGGCTGGTACTCATCAACTGTTTTCATGAAAAAAATAGGATTAGGGCAACACAGAACTTTATAACTAACTTTGGCCTTCCATTAAAACTTAGTACACACACACACACACACACACACACACACACAATTTCTATTAAAATAACTGTAAAAGGCAGAACTAGGGATGAAAATCAATAGCAGAGTTTATATCTAGCATGCGCCAGGCCCTGGGCTATAGAAACCTACCAAGGGAGTAATTTTAAAAAAATGACGACAACAACAACAACAAAAAAAACAACAACAAAACAAATATACTAAGAGATTAAGGAAGAGGAGTGAAGGGGGAGGAAAAGGAGGTGTGAGCAAATTAATTTTTAAAGACTGAGACAAAGTCTAGCCTCCAACCTGTGATCCTCCTGCCTCAGATTCCTCTGTTGTAATTTGAAGTACAAGCCACAAACCATCATGCCCAGCTAGGTCTTTGAATTTTCCATTTATCTAATGTTTTGTAGTTTTTCTAAGAGGAAGCCTTAGATTATCCTGTTGAGCTGTATTCCGATTCTAACCTCCAGTGCTTCAGAATAGGGTTTTATTTGGAGATGGAATCCTTTAGAGGTAATCAAATTAACTATGGTCATTGGGGGTGAATCTTAATCATGATTAGTATCTTGTAAATATGGAACAAATTTGGACACAAAGACAAACATGCACAAATGGGAGATGGTATCAAGACATTCAGAGACGGGGACGGGACCAGAGAGAAGGCTCATGGTTAAGAGCACTGGCTGCTCTTGCAAAGGACAGAGTTTGATTCTCAGCACCCACATGGTGGCTCACGAACATCTCTAACTCCAGCTCCAAGAGATCCAACATCCTCTTCTGGCCTTGGCAGGCACCAGGCATGTACACAGCACACAACCATACATCAGGCATAGCACCAACACACAGAAGAGATCAAACGCTACAAAGTAGTGTGGAATGTCAAAGGCCCTGGTTTCAGTTTGACTTCTGACCTCCACAATTAGTAGGAAATTTTAATTTTTTTTCATATAGTTTGTAGTACTCTGTATTCTGGTTTTAGGAAACTGATACTCCTGAGTGCTGTGATTAAAAGTGTGCACTGCCACTGCCATGGCTGGCTCTAATTTTTAAAAACTAATGTGTGTATATGTATGACCCAATCCAAAGCACTCTGCCACTGACCCATATCCCAGTCCTACAATCTAGAAATTTAATGAAGATTTTAAAGTTCAATAGTACCAAGAAAATAGTTCAAAGAGTCATGAGGTGGAGAAGGCATGCAGCACAGACCTCCAGTCCTAGCTTGAAGAAAGCAGCAGGCAGATTGTTGAGTTCAGTCTAGCCTGGGCTGTACCTCTTTATCCACCATCTAGAACCTGTCAGTTTTGTTCCTGTTAGCCAAGATTGTTATGACAAAGTGCCTCACCTAAATAACTTAAGAGAGGAAAGATTTAGTTTGGTTCATTCAGAGGTTTACATTTATGGTTTTATGCCTGTACAAGACAGAAACATGACTGTGACAAGGCGTGGCAGAGGAGAGGTGTCCACTTCAACTTCAGTCAAGAAGCAAAGAAACACAGGGAGGAACCAGGAACAATGTATACTGGTCAAAGGCATTTCCAATGACCAATATATTTTCTCCAGACAGGCCTCACCTAACAGCCCAGTTGGGATGAACTTATCAGTGGACTGACCCAATGATGAAGTTAATGCTCTCCATATATAATCACCTGAGTAACGACAGCTCAAACAAAGCCTTCACCCCACATTACAACTTTAACAATTCCATTTAATGAAAGAATAATATATTCTGCTACAGATATGTACATTTAGTTTATCCATCCGTTGATGACACTTCAGCGCGTCTACCTTTTTGTCCTGCTATTTTTGTATGTTTTACAAGTTTGTACTAATGTTCTCATTATTACCAAGACAATTAAGAGGAAGGGCCTTCCTTTTCATATTTGAGTCATCTGAAAACAGAACTATACACTCAAAAAAACCCTTTCATTTGCACTAAATTATTTTCCTTTATACAGATAGACACTGAAGTGCCTGGCTCTTGGCTAACTCTTAATGTAGATGCCCTTCTAAGATTTTTTTTCTAAAGTGGGTTATTTTCCTGGTGAGTTATTTTTTAAGAGGGTCTCACAACATAGCCCTGCCTGGCCTAGAATTTACAGTGATCCTCTTGCTTATATTTAGGCATTGTTTTCTTACCATCTATGATTTGCGAATATTTTCTTCCATTTTTGTAGACTCTTTTGAACTCTTGATATCTTGGCTATTTTTATTTATCAACTGAACTTCTTTTAAAGTTAAGAAATTTCTGAGAGTTGAAGAGATGGCTCAGGGGTTAAGAATGCTTACTGTTGTTCCAGAGGACCTGGGTTTGGTTGGTTCCAAGTACTCACATGGCAGCCTACAACTGGGCCACTCTGTTCTAGGGACCGCATGCACCTGCTGCACCGCATGCACATGCACCCACATACTTCCCTCCCTAAGTATCTGCAATTACTTCATTCTGCTACCTCCACAGATAAAGAACTGTTCTTAAGCAGGATAAAATTTTATGGAAACATGGGCACTATCTTCATTTACAAAGGGCAATGTAAATTAATGTATTGTCTCCGGTAGCTTTTGTTATAAGAGTGGCAGACCTCACTACTATATAGTCCACAAAATACTATTCTGCCCTTTACGGAAACCTTCACTAATAATACATAACAAAAGACAGGTGTGTTTTTACACACCTGCAACTCCAGTATTTGTGAGGCTAAGGCTACCCCATGCTACACAGTAATACAACCTTGTCTCAAAACATGTCTAAAAAAAAAAAAACTTACTTCACAGCAGATGAACACAATTTGACCATTATTACTCGTGATAAAACTCTGTCCTTGACTTTAACTGATGTGTGGACAGGGCTTATAAAACAACAAAACGCTGGTGGTGGGGCATGCCTGTAATCCCAGCACTCTGGGAGGCAGAGGCAGGAGGATTTCTGAGTTCGAGGCCAGCCAGCCTGGTCTACAGAGTGAGTTCCAAGGCTATACAGAGAAACCCTGTCTCGAAAAAACCAAATCCAAAAAAACATAACAAAACAAAAAAACAAAAAACCCCACAAATCCTCACGATTCTGGATTATTTAGCATTCTTTTTCTTTTCTTTAAATTAGAAGATAGTTCCAGCCGTGTAGTGGCGGGTCCCTTTAATTCCAGCACTCAGGAGGCACAGGTAGGTGAATCTCTGAGTTCGAGGCCAGCCTGGTCTACATAGTGAGTTCATGGACAGCCAGGGCTACACAGAGGAAACCTGTCTCGAGAAACAAAAACAAAAATAGTTCTCTTTCTAAACGATTTTGGGTCTTTTTACCCAATAAACATGCTTAATTTTACTTACTGATTTCCTTTGATTCTTGTCCAGAGATTCTAAGCTTGCATTCCTTTGCGTAGTGTTTCTGAATAATTTCCCAGAGGTCTGCATTGATCAGAGAATTTCTTCGGGTATGGTACCGAGTCCACGAAGAGACTCGGCGGCGACAGAAGGGACAGCATAGATTGGCCTTTTCAACGGTCGATTGAAAGCATGGATTACAGAGCGTGTGGTTGCAAGGCAGAGTTACAGGCTCTAGGAGGATTTCCATACAGATCCCGCACTGACATTCGGCTAAGGAAGGGATGGAGTTTTTAGGTGCAGCCATCTTCATATGCTAATGAGACCTACCCAACCTCAACACCTGAAAGGAGCAAAAGTCGTCTTTCCGCTAATCACACACAGTAGGGAGAAAATCAGCGAGCCGTTCGGTGGTTTTATTCCCACATACAGCAGCGTACTGAAATCCAGTCGGCCTGAGTTTCAACAGGCCCGAGGCAAACAGGAGCTGTGATGTCAGGTAAACAGTTATGCCCTGCGTCCAGCAAAGGAATGACAGAACGCTCCTCCGGGAGCGCGGCGGCCTCGGGGCGGACAGTGGTTCCGTCTCCCCGCGCCACAGAAGGCCTCATCCAGCTCCCCTTCTTACCCGGTGAGGACCCGCCTCTACGTGCGAGGCTGCCGGACCTGCCAGCGCCGGAAACCCGGAGACCACGGCTCGCAGAGCACCCGGTACCGCCCGGAAGCCGGGCTCGGGCCGCCGCTGGACTTCCGTCTCGCCGTTGCGGTGGAGGCAGCCCTCCAGTGCCCACGCTCCAGCTTGTGGCCGCCTCGCGGTTCCCTCGGGTCCCGAGACCCGGCCGCCCGCTATCCTGCCAGTCGGTCCATTAGCTGCGGCCGGAGCAGGTACCCAGGCTCTACGGACGCCACAATTCCCCGCCAAAACGGCGCGTCTTCCCCCTGAGGGACCGCCCAGTTGGGCGGGACTTCCGGGAGCTGTGGGTGAGGTCGCGCCTGGCCCGCCAATAGCAACTCCTCCTGCTTTTGGTGACTCAGCTGCTGTAGGCTGCAGAAACTTGGTTAATCACTGGCTAAAAAGTAACTCTCTAAACCCAGATCCAAACAGTAATTTTTGTAATTATTCTTTCAGTATTCTTCAGGCTACCCTTCGGTTTCTCCTAACCAAGCTTTCTAAAGTTCTTAGTGCTAAAGGAAGAAATTGCAACAAATTGTCCTTAAAGATTTTTGATAGCATTTATTTGCAACACTAGCATTTTATAGGATGTGGTTTATGACCAGCAGATATTGGCTTTATAGACAAGTGAAGGTCAAGGAAAACAGCCACAAAAAGTTACACTGGTGGTTTCAAAGAATCCTTGTAAAGGTTAAATAAAGTGGTGGAGATATCCTTATGGTACTGGCTAAAACTCGGTGATTTAGAGATTTGGCTGTTACTGCTTTCCCTCCTGGATTTGGGGGCGTTTGGTTTGGGCCCTATACCCCAAACTTTAGCGTGAGTAAATGCCTATTGGGTTTGGTATGCTGAGTTGGAAGAGCTCCACAGAGAGTCCCATTTCTGTAATCCCAGCACTTGGGAAGTAGCCGCAAAAGGATAATTATAAACTAGCCTTTGCTATATAACTGGTTCGAGGCCAGCCTGGGCTATCTGGGACCCTTCCTCAATCGGTCAGCCGAGGTCAGTCAACAGCTGGATCCTCATCAATAGCCTAACTTTAACATTAGAAAAGTACCTATGGCCTGGTGTGCACCTCTAATCCCAACACATTACAGTTGTGTTGGGGCAGAGGCAGTGTAAGACTCCGGAGAGCCCTAGCTTTCTGGGGACCATTCCCCCCCCCCCCCGCCCCGAGTAAACAAGATGGAGCCGGGATCCATGCAAAAAGCAAGAGGAATTTATTATTGGGGTCGTCCTGCACCTGAAGGAGAAATGGTGACCCCACCTAGTCCGTTTGGTCAGTCTTTGTACAGTTTGTCTTGCGAAATGTGTTTACCTGCTCCAGACCTCCCCCACACCCAGGAGGCCTGCGGAATGTCACCTAGTCTTTCTTTTCCGAAAGTGGGTGGGGGTCTCTTCAGCAGAAGGATCTCTGTGAGTTAGAGGTCAGCCTGGTCTATATATACAGTAAGTTTAGTACTACTTAAAGAGACTCTGTTTCGAAAAGAAAAGAAAGGAAAAGAAGAAAAGAAAGAAAAAGAAAAGACAGCCGAGCGGTGGTGGCACATGCCTGTAATCCCAGCACTCTGGGAGGCAGTAGCAGGTAGATTTCTGAGTTGGAGGCCAGCCTGGTCTACAGAGTGAATTCCAGGACAGCCAGGGCTACACAGAGAAAAACAAAAAACAAAAAACAAAAAATATAAAGAAAAAGAAAAAAAGAGAAAAATCTCTGAACTAGGCATGGTCATGTGTCTTGTAATTCCAGTATTTAGGTAGCAAAGGCAGAGGCAGAAGCAGGAGGATCTGGAATTGGAGTCTGTTAAGGTTTGTATATGCTAAGCCCAGGGAGTGGCACTATTAGAAGGTGCGGCCTGGTTAGAGTAGCTGTGGCCTTGTTGGAGTAGGTGTGTCACTATGGGTATGGGCTTTGAGACCCTCATCATAGCTGCTTCGAAGCCAGCATTCTCCTAGCAGCCTTCAGATGAAGATGTAGAACTCTCAGCTCCTCCGGCACCATGCCTGCCTGGATGCTGCCATGCTCCTGCCTTGATAATGGACTGAACCTCTGAACCTGTAAGCCAGCTCTGATTAAATATCCTTATAAGAGTTGCCTTGGTCATGGTATCTGTCCACAGCAGTAAAACCCTAGCTAAGACAGAGTCCAATTTGGGCAACATTGTGAGCTCCCAGTCTAACAGACTCTTGTTCTATTCCCTTGTAAATCTGTAAGAAGGACAACTTGACATTTACACTTCTTTCTGTGACGCAGTCCTCTGAGGTCTTTGGCCTTCCTCTCTAAAGACTTAAGGCCCACAAGCTTGGTAGAAAGTAGCAAGACTGTCCTGGAGCTATGGCTGAGACACTAACATAGTGTCAGAATGGAACTCTGGTGCTCTGGAAGAACTCTCCATGCTCTCAGTCATCAAGTCATCTCTCCACCCCTATATGTTATGCTTTCAATTGATTAATTGGCCTTTAAAAGGTATTTAAAATTCAAAATGTTCAAAATGTCAGCTCCAGGACAGTGTGTCATATCCTGTCTTGAGAAGTTCCACTAGCCAGTGAAAATAATTTCTCTTCCTTTGACTCTTAGATTCTTAGTTTTTTTTCCCCCATAAAACCATATCACTTAAGTATCACAGCAGAAGTAGATAAATCTAAACTTATACACAGTATCCTTTTAAAATATTATAGCTATGAGGGGCAGTCATGGCAAACACCTTTGATCCCAGCACTCAGAAAGCAGAGGCAGGTGACATTCAAGTCTGAAGCCAGCTGAGTCTACATAATGAGTTCCAGGACACACAGAAACTATGTCATGAACAAAAAAGTGTGTGTGTGTGTGTGTGTGTGTGTGTGTGTGTGTATTTAAACAAAACACCAAATCTGAGTAATGGTTCCCTATAAATTTCTTTATTATGTATTTGGTGGAATCAGGGATTGAACCCAGGGCCTCATACATACAAAAGAAATGTATTCTGGGCTACACCCCAAACTTTATTTCATTATAAAAAAGAGTTTGCTTATTTTTAAAATGTGGCTATATACACAATGTTCATTGTATCCACTTGTCATAATTTCTTTAACATTCCCTCCACTTTTTCTATAAAATAAGCCTGTAGAAATTGAATTATCCATTTTGGGCTTTTACAGTGCAAATGACTGAAAGTGGAATTGCTGGGTGGAAGGTAACAGGTTAGTCTTTAACTGGGGGCATCAACTCTTTGAGGGGTGCCCTTGAGTTTTCAGGGGTCTGTGCTGCTTTCCCCTTCTCGATGATCTGAACTGCTCTAAGCAAACCATCCTGTAGAGCCTGGTTCTTTACCATGTTGGTGATCATGAAGGAAACATCTTTGATGTACATCCGCCTTACGCTCGAGGCATAGTGCTCTCCTTTGTTGCCATGGACAACAAAGAAAGTGCAGAGCGCTGTGACATCTCTCTCTTGCAGCCCATACTCTTCCAGGACAGACTCCCACACAATTCCAATGTGCTTGTTCTTGGCTTTTCTTCTAAGGACTGAGGCTAAGGTCGGGAGACTTCTCACCAGGTCTGGAAGCTTCTGAAGCACTCGAGTGTGCAAGCAAATAAGGACCTCGATGACATAGCTGTATAAAATATTCAGTTCCATTGAGGTAAACCTATGAAAAATGTGCAAAGCTCCTTAAATGGAACATTTTATGTATAAACAAAAGCTTTTGATTAGGTTGGCTCAATGTAAACCCTCTAGAAAAAAACAGCTGTGTATTTCAGAAGTATGACCTGCATCAAACTGCATAGCCAAGATCTCAGGCCACCCGTAGGATAAGCTTTGCATGGAGAGGGAACCCAATACTCATTTCCCATCAGTAAGACCAGCTGGTAAGAGACTCACTCGGTGTGTACTGCGGTGCCTGGCACATACACAGGTGCTCAGATTAGTGCCTTCTGAACAGAGGAACCAAGCATAAGCCAAGCCTTGGGGGTCATGTCAAGCTCAGTTTCGAAATGGCCACTGAAAGTTTTCACAAAGCCACAAAAGCCGGGATTTCTTAACCGTTGCTCACCCAAGGGCCAGAGCTGCTGCCCACATCTCGTCTTGGGCTGCTTGGCTTGACAAAGTCTTGCTATGGTGTTCAAATCGACGTGTCAGATTATCCTTGGTGATGTCTAGTTCTTTGAACTGTGTGTCTAGAGCTTGGAGCTTGAGGTCTACTCTACAGGGTTAAAGAATCAAAGGAAGTTCAGGGCAAGGGAAACCTAGAACTCTAATGGGGTATTTATAACCCCTACCAAGTTTACCCAGGCACTGTAGTTACATTGCTGACAGGGTTCTTTTCATTTGAAAACTCTCTCTCTCTCTCTCTCTCTCTCTCTCTCTCTGCGTGTGTGTGTGTGTGTGTGTGTGTGTGTGTGTGTGTGTGTGTCTGGGTGTGTTAATGGTGATACTGGAGATTGAACCTAAGGCCTCATACCTTCTAGGCAAAAGATCTGAACTATGTCCAGTTCCCCACTGTCTTCCTAGATCCAGTCTCTGGGAAGTCCTTGCCCTCCACAGGCCTGCCTCGATCACCCAGGCTTCTTTCATTTTACTTTGCTTTCCATAAAGTGTAAATTCTAGGAGATTAATGGCCACTTCTGTCCATCCTAAAAAGAACTTTTAAATTTAAAATATAAATCTGAGTGTAATGTTTCCTACCCTAGTCCATTTAAAAGCTTCACAGTTTATTCAGTTGTTTGAACTGAGAATCTAAGAATAATTTTAGCACCCCTCCAGCTGATCTCGACCTAGCCCATCTCCTGCCTTCCGCCTGTACCGAGCCAGTCCACCGTCTTTCAGCTGGTCCTAGGACAACAGTAGTCTCTCTCATTGGACCCTTGCCTCTGTCTCCAACTCATCCTCCATACACTTCTCTAAAGTACTACTGTGATCATTTCACTCAGCTAAAAACGCATCTTTTTGGCAACCAGACTTTAGAGCCAAATCAGATCTCCTCAGCAAGAAGCATAATGCTGTTGTGAGCCTCCTCACACATTCTAGGTGCTAATCTGTAACTTCAGTCTTATATGACGCTAAAATGTAGTTTCTTCACTTTAAAATTCCTCCCCATATTTATTTCCTCATCAACTCACTCAGATACTATGGTCCAGCTAAAGTATCCCTCTATAAATAGCCATGTTCCTTTAGTCTTTTTGGAACATCATCAGTATAAGGTCACTTTAAGCTTTAAACTGTATTAAAATTTTTTTCTACCATTCTTAAAGGCTATGAACTCCTTGCGGGGAGAAAACGCCACATTCTACTTATTTTTGTAAATCTATCATGAATTGAACAGAGTTATAGCATCTCAAAGCAGATTTTTTTCTTGATTCTTTGTGTGTGTGTGTGTGTGTGTGTGTGTGTGTGTGCGCGCGTGCGCGCGTGCACATGCAGGTATAGGGGATTTAAAAACCAGGGCCTTTGAACTACACAAGCATTCTACTGAGCTAAATCCCAACCCCCAGCTTTTTTTTTTTTTTAATTACCAGTCTATATATATATTTTTTAACCTGCAAGTCTCAAAGCACTTTAGCAAACACGGTTCTAATTAGTGTGTCTGCTGTTCTCTGCTTAGTTCTGTTCTTCATGATTCAGTGCCCATCTTCTGAGAACAGCAGACCTGACTTGTTCCCTCCCTGGAGCCCTGCGCCACCTTTTCATTGCTTCCTTCAAGGATATCAGGGTTGTGGTTTCATGGTTCATCTTCTTTAGGAAAAGGAAAGGAAACAAAACACAGCACGATGAATACTCTGCGGAGGCTGAGATCCCAAATTTTCTGCTGTTTCCCACTCGGCAACAGGCAGCAGCGATGGGAGCGTCCCGTCTAAATACTGCCCGGAAGGTCACCCAGTCCATGAAGCTTTTAATAGCTTGAACATCCAGATATAGTTTCAAAGAACCGATGGTGTGAACACAGATGTCCTGATGTGCACTATGACATTTGCCTCTGAAAACAGACCATGCCATTATAGAGCAACATACAACCACACAACTCTGTTCATACTAGAAGACTTATATAGGGTGTACAAATGTATATGTTACTCTACAGTTAGATTTGTTAGAGGTTTTGTTTTGTTTTGTTTTGTTTTTTTGGTTTTTTTTTTTCGAGACAGGGTTTCTCTGTGTAGCCCTGGCTGTCCTGGAACTCACTCTGTAGACAAGGCTGGCCTCAAACTCAGAAATCCACCTGCCTCTGCCTCCCAAGTGCTGGGATTACAGGCGTGTGCCACCAGTGCCCGGCTGATAGAGATATTTTAAATTTTTTATTTATTTGCTGTATGTGTGTGTTCTGTGTGCACATAAGGGTATGTACCATGTGCCAGGAGAGGGGAAGCAGAGTTACAGATGATTGTGCTCTAATGTGGGGATTGGGGATCCAACCTGGGTCCCTGGGAAGAGCAACAAGTGTGTTGTTGTTGTTTTTTTCTCTGTAGCCCTGGCTGTCCTGAAATTCACTCTGTAGATCAGGCTGGCCTTGAATTTAGAGATCCACCTGCCTCTGCCTCCCTAGTGCTAGGATTAGCAACATGTGCTCCCATCCCCTGGCATTTTTTTTAAGACAGGATTTTCCTTAGTTATCCTGAACTTTCTGTAGATCAAGCTGCCTGTAACTCACAGAGAACTGCCTATCTCTGCTTCCTAGTGCAGGGATTGAAGGTATGAACGTACCACTATGTCCAGGTAGCAGTGCTTACCTGTGAACCATCTCTCCAGCCCCAGGTCTCATATATTAATAGCTTCCTTACTAAATTAGAAATGAAATCAGTTTTTTTTCAATTTTTTAAAAAGATTTATTTATTATTATATGTAAGCACACTGTCACTGTCTTCAGACACACCAGAAGAGGGCATCAGATCGCATTACAGATGGTTGTGAGCCACCATGTGGTTGCTGAGAATTGAACTCAGAACCTCTGGAAAAACAGTCAGTGCTCTTAACCACTAAGCCATCTCTCCAACCCCATGAAATCAGTTTTTAAAGAGTGCCTTACTTCTTAAGGTTGATAATGATGGTTTTGAAGTTAAGGATCTAACCAATGATAGAAACTACTGAGTACTATTGGGAGCTTACAGTAGTATTAAATAAGGAACTGATACAAAAATACACATGAAACAGAATTTCTCTGTAGCATGGTAGTCAGTAGTCCTCTTTTTAGAAAACTAACACAGGAGAACCTCCCCAGCCTATGAATTCAAGGCCAAAACACTGGGCCACATCTCACCTTTGACCATTTCAAACAAACCAACAAAGATCTCCCAAAGCTGTATTATTATTATTAAAACATGCAAACTCCAAAAATCATAGAAGATAACAGTAGGTCACTGAAGTGTTGGGTCATTAAGAAAATGCTCAGGCTGGAGAGATGGCTCAGCAGTTAAGAGCACTGACTGCTCTTCCAGAGGTCCTGAGTTCAATTCCCAGAAACCATATGGTGGCTCACAACCCTCAGTAATGGGATCCAATGCCTTCTTCTGGTGTGTCTGAAGAGAGCAACAGAGTACTCACATACATGAAAGAAAGAAAGAAAGAAAGAAAGAAAGAAAGAAAGAAAGAAAGAAAGAAAGAAAGAAAGAAAGAAAGAAAGAAAGAAAGAAAGGCTGTGGGAGGAGAGAGAGGGGAGGAGAGACTGAAGAGCACTTGGGAACCTATCGATCCCGTTGCCAAAGGGCTGGGCTATATAGGGAAGAGAAGGTGTGGCACAGGAAACAAAACTCAGGGACTGGTGAGATTCGGATAGAGATGGGGTCTGTCTGGCTGGATGACTCTGTTACAGGCACTTGTGAGTAGGGACTGAGGGAGCCCAGAGGCTAACAAAGACCTTGATATGCTAATAGGCACCTCAGGCAAAGATTAAGGGAAGTCCCCCGGAGAATAAAACGCCTTTTAGCAAGTTGGAACTATCTTCTGAATCCCCTGAGGGAATTCCTGGCTTTTATCTAAATGCCAAACTTTGGGGAAAAGAATTTCTTGGAACAGAACAGTCTTAAAGTTTTCAATCATATAAGTCTTTCACTTGCTTGATTATAGTTAGCCCAAGAGATCTTAGAGGCTATTGCAAAAGATTGTTTCTCTGATTTCTGTCTCAATTGCTTTGTCATTTGTTTACAGGAAGGCTACTGATTTTTGTGAGTTAATTTTGTATCCAGATACTTTGATGAAAGTATTTATCAGCTGTAGGAGTTTCCCAGTGGAATTTTTAGGGTCACTTATGCATACTATCATATTATCTGCTGTTGAGATGACCCACAAATACTGTATTGCTAGCTATTTTTTTTAAAGTGTGTGTGTCTCAGTGTTGTAAATTGTTAGTTGGTGCTCACTTCCTCACCTGTTCAAAAAAACAAACAAACAAACAAACAAAAAACAAAAAAGGCATGCAGCCTTGAGGAAGGACACATAGCCCCCAAAGCCAACTGGTTAAGTCCATGTGGCTTTTTGCATAACTGGCAGCCTGAATTGGGGCAGGAAGAACCAGCTGGCCTAAAGGGCAGACAGACACAGAAGGAAAACAGAAGGGAGACAGGACAGAGCAGGGAGGTAGACAGTGAGAGCCACAAGGTCACAAGGCAATGGGTGTGAGAGAGGTCAGGGTAGGTTAGAAGCTATGGAGAGACAGCCCAGAAAACAGCACAACAAGCTGGGCGGTGATGGCGCACAGCTGTAATCCCAGCACTCTGGGAGGCAGAGGCAGGCGGATTTCTGAGTTCGAGGCCAGCCTGGTCTACAGAGTGAGTTCCAGGCCAGCCAGGGCTACACAGAGAAACCCTGTCTCGAAAAAAACCAAATCCAAAAAAAAAAAAAAAAACCCAAAAACAAAAACAAAAAGAAAACAGCACAACAGCTTTAAACTATACCATGTCTCCTCGTCTTTATTATTAAACCTCAAGAGGGACCCAGAAACCCTGGCATACAAACAAGGAGCATGAGATCCAGGCTAGACCCAGCATTAGGATTCTGTCTGAGCTCCACCCCACAATTACCTGGCAATAGCCAGGTATGGCCCGCCTCACAGTTGCCTAGCAACAGCCAGGTAGGCCTGGCCTATAAAAGAGGGTGCTGGGCCCCCTCCTCTCTCTTACCTCTTGGCACTCTCACCTCTCTACTCTCTGCCCTCTTGGGCTCTCCTCTCCTCCCCTTTCTCTCCGTGTGATCATGGCCAACCTCCACTTCTCTCTCTCTCTCTCTCTCTCTCTCTCTCTCTCTCTCTCTCTCTCTCTCTCTCTCTCTCTCTCTCTCTCTCTCTCTCTCTCTCTCTCTCTCTCTCTCTCTCTCTCTCGCTTTCTCTCTCCCCCTCCACTACCCCATTAACTCCCATCCTCTGCCCTGAATAAACTCTATTCTATACCATGTCTGTGTGTGTCTGGTCCCTCAGGGAAAGGGATGCCTGGACCCTGCCTAGGCACCCCCTTCCCACACACCGCCAAGTATACCATTCTCTAAACCTCTTTCTCTTTTTATGAACACAACACCCAGAAGAGAGAATCCAGGCACAGGGGCATGGAGCAGAGACCACAGCTGGTGTTGGAGAAGCTGAAGTCTCAGACCTCTGAGTTGGCAATGTATGCTTGGAATGTGCAGTTCCAGAGGACAGAGGACAGAGGACAGAGGCTTAAGTACTGAAATAAGTAGTAAGTTTAAATCAGTAAAAGAGAAATAAGTAGGGCTGGAGAGATGGCTCAGTGGTTAAGAACACTGACTGCTCTTCCAGAGGTCTGAGTTCAAATCCCAGCAACCACATGGTGGCTCACAACCATCTGTAACCATATGAAGGTGTACTCAGGTATACTCATATACATTAAATTAAAAAAAAAAACTCTTTAAAAATAAAAAAGAGAAATAAGTAGAAATGCTTTATAAATGTGCATAGACAGCCATAGACTCTGGCGAGCCTGGACTTACCGGAGACTCCCTAAGTGAACAGCGCAGAGCCAGGGATTGGGGTCACCCTGCACATGAAGGAGGGAGAGAACGACCTTGCACAGCCCATTCCATGAGTTTTTATACAGTTTTCAGAGCAGCAGCCTCTGGGCACAGTGTGATTGCCAGAACAGTATGACTTTTAAACTGATTGGTCTTTAGGGAATGAGGTGGCAAGGACTGCCCTTGTCTGTAGGTGGCCAACAGTCGGTCTGCAATGTGTCTAGTGGATACCCAAGGAGATGTAACAATTTCACAAGATTCATGGAATCCAACATGGCCACAGCTCCTAGGGATTGGGACATTGTCTCAGGTCAAAGAAAGTCTAAAATGGATTAAATATATAGGATCAGAGGGTCAGACAGGAAGATTCAAGCCATATGTTATAGATTGACATTCAAGGACTTCAACTTCAGGAATAAGCCATAAAATAGCCTTGGATACAGCAGGTGTTGGCTCTCCAACACCTCCTAAACACTTCCTAAACAGTAAGTGTTCAGTAGCAGGTGGGCCACTATTGATAAAGTACCAACTGCCCTTCCATTAAAATGGTTAACTAATAGGTCTTTTTGGGAAAATCAGTGGTTCTTAAATAATGAAAAGTTATAGGTCCTAGAACAGCTGGTCCAAGAGCAGCTGAAGGCTTAACATATAGAAGAATCACCAGCCCTTGGAATTCTCCTATATTTGTCATTGAAAAGAAATCTGGAAAATAATTTAAAAAGTATGAATAGGGTAATTCAGCTATGGGTTTCTTATAACCTGGAGTCCTTTAAATTTGTTCTTACCTAAGGCCTAGTATAGTGATTGACTTATTCTATCAACTATTTAGGATATAAGATAGGTCTACAGAAAATCCAGACACAAAAATTACATATCGGTGCTGGAGAGATGGCTTAGCAGTTAAGAGCATTGACTGCTCTTCCAAAGGTCATGAGTTCAAATCCCAGCAACCACATGGTAGCTCACAACCATCTGTAAAGAGATCTGATGCTCTCTTCTGGAGTATCTGAAGACAGCTACAGTGTACTTACATATAAAAATAAATAAATCTAAAAAAAGATTTGTTTTTAAAAAAATACATATCAGAAAATTACCTCATTATGGGTAATCAAAGAGCTTGCAATGATTTTTTTTTTGTTGGGGGGGAGAGAAATTAACAACAAATAGCCCCAAAGCACGTGACTTCAGTTTATAAAAAGAACTAGTTGGATTTTTCCTCATATAGTAAGAGGAACACCAATTTCTAAAGCTCCTATCTTTTATACAGATGCCAATAAATTAGGAATGGCCGGTTAAATGTCGGAAAAATAATTAAAGTAATTCAAAGCCATATGCTTCAACTATTTTCATGGTTCTATTAGATGTTCCAGAATCTCTTAATATGTGCAGACTCTCAGTGTGCAGAAAGAGTTGGTTTACATACAGAAACTGATGAATTTATCCCAGATGAATCTGAATTAATTTTGTTTATACAACAATAGGTAATTTGAAACAGAGAACATAGCCAGGTGGTGGTGGCATACCGCTGTAATCCCAGCACTATGGGAAGCAGAGGCAGGCAGATTTCTGAATTTAAGGCCAGCTTGGTCTATATTGTGAATTCTAGGACAGCCAGGGCTATACAGAGAAACCCTGTCTCGAAAAAACCAAATCCAAAAAAACCAAAAAACCAAAAATCCAAAAAAAAAAAAAGAAAGAAAGAAAGAAAAAGAAAAAAAAAAGAAAGAAAGAAAAAGAAAAAAAAGAAAGAAAGAAAAAGAAAAAAAGAAAAAAGAAAGAAAAAAGAAACAGAGAACACCCATTATCTATAACTTATATTCAGTCTTATACAAGTCTGATGCCTGGACTTTTAGAACTATAAATAATCATATTCTTTAACACATTTAGAACTATACAGTAGTTAGGCCAGGTCCAGGTTTGTCTAATTAGCTATACTTTAGATAGATGGCTCTCAGACGCTTTAGAGATCTGCAGAACATGGCATTAAAGATATTATAACAAAGGACTCTCTAACAGGCACATCAGCTGCTGGCAGCATCCCCAGTCTCCTCTGAAGAAGATGATGAGCACAGAAGAGCTTCCACCTGGAACTCGCTTCAAACGTGGCAAAGCTGGCCGCTAACCTTCATCTCAACTGCTGACAGCATGCTGTCCAAACTGCAGCTAAGCCGGACACTGAGAGGTTGCTTGCCCAACTTTGCCTAGAAAAGGTTGAACAGTCCACTTCACAAAAAAGCCTGTCAGATCTTCTGGTCCTGGAGGTCATCTCCACCATCACAGGAATCTTGGGTGACTGTCCTAGTAGCCAGTAAGTCTCTGACATTTTTACAGATTTGGAAACTGTTTATTACGCACATTCTGTCTACTCAGGTAAGATTTATCCTTCTCAGGTCTCAGGTGAGGCTGAAGACTAGATAGTTATAGTTTTATAATTTTATCAGTAGCAACCAAGGCTTGAGCTGCCTTCTCTGTTATCTTCATGTATAAAATTCAGGCTGCAGACCTCTCTCTTCTAGACCTATCTGTCTGTCTTCCAGTCTACTTCTTTATGAAACTCACAAAAGATGTGTAAAGTTTATGAAGGTTGAAAGACACAAACACTTAGGTTGTAAAGGATTTTAAAAAAGTGTTTTAGGGTCTAAGAGGATGTTTCAGGTTGGTAAATGTGAACTGTGAAGGTTGTAGGATGTGAAAACCTAAATGGTAATAATAAAATGATTTCAGATATGTTAAAGGAATGAAATATTTCAGATAGAGACTGAGATATTTTCTCCGAAGTTGCAAAATACAAATGGTTGGAACATTGTCCCTTCCCTCACAGCTTTTAGCTGTGACCTTCATGGCCGGCAGCCTCCACCCTTCTGCTGGTGTTATTCAAGCTGCCACATTCCTGGCCTGCAGCCTCCACCCTTCTGCTGGTGTTATCTCCGGCCCTTGTTCCGTTGGGAACAATACAGCCACTTTCACCTTAACTACCAAGGCTGCCTCAGGGCAGTCTCACCTGGAGACCAGCAGAAACGTGACTGGAAGCAGGCAACCCGCAGAAAAGAAGAACCAGGGAATTCACGGCCATTTGGGGGGCAGGGTGGTTTTCTAAAGACTATATATATTGGCTAAATAATAGTAAAGTCAGTCTTGACTCATTTCTCTTTCATCCCCTTCCCGTTCATCCCCAGAATTCTCTTCCAGGTCCCCGGTTCGCATGTGGCCGCGGGCGGCTACAGAACATTGTGGACATAATTCTTATACTGATAGTTCTCATTTTTGTTCTTATTGTATATAATTTACTGTTATTAGAGATAAAGCCATTACTCAAACTAAAAGAGAGAGATGTTGGGATGACCAGCAAATACTGTCTTCCTGGCTATAGAAAAGGGTATCCCTGTGCTCTGAATTGTTCATTGGAGCCAGTGGCGCCCAGATAGCAGGATATTATAAATGTTGCTCCCTCATCTGACATTTGGTAAAGTCACAGAGCCCCCAGCGCAAACTGGCTGAGTAAGGAGTGTGGCTTTTTCCATAATCAAGAACTGGCAGCCAGAGCTGGGAAAGGAAGAACCAGCTGAATGTCCCGGCAGACGGACACAGAAAGAAGACAGAAGGGAAACAGGACAGAGCAGGGAGATAGGCAGTGAGAGCCATGGGAGAGATGTAATGGCAGAGAAGTCAGAGGCTGGCTGAGAGACTGTCCCAGACAACAGGCCAAGCCAACAGCTTTAGACTTCACAGATGTTTCCATGTCTTTATTATTAAACCTCAAGTGGAACCCCAAAAACTCATAGAATCTACCTGCCTTTGCCTCTGCCTCCCAAGTGCTTGGATTAAAGGTATGTACCACAGCTGCCTGGCTTGTCTCGTATCTTTCGTATTCTATTGGTGAAGCTTGCCCCTTCACCAGTGAGGTTCCTGCTCAAGTTCCTAACTTTTTCATTTCCAGATTTCCCTCAGTTTGGGTTTTCTTTATTGGTTTTATTTTCATTTTCCGGTCTTGAACTGTTTTATTCATTTTCACTCCACTGTGTGTTCGAGTTTTTATAGATTTCTTTCAGGTATTGTTTTCATTTTCTTTCTAAGTACCTCTATGATCTTCATATAGTTGGTTTATGGTTTTGTCTTGCGCTTCAGGTATGCTGCAGTTCTCAGAGCCTATGGAGGTAGGGTTGCTGGGCTCTAGCAGAGACATTGTCCTGGCTGTTGTGTTCTTATGTTGGCATCTGGGTATCCGGATTGACTTTGGGAAGATTGTAATTCTAAGTGCCAACATCTGGACTTGTCTTTGTGGGATGGGTGCTTTGTTCCTTGGTTCTACTGCCCTGCCTGGGTCTTAGATTAGTGTGGCAGCTGTGTGTTGCCTGGTAGAAAATACTTCTGGAATCCTGCTAGGTGTGGCCACTGGGGATTCCAGGTACAATATGTTTCTAGGCATTGGGTGCTGATACTTAGGAATGAGGATGGGTTTAAGAGGGGTCAGTCTGAGGGAGTACACAGGAAGGAGGAAAACAGGGTGTTCCACCAGGATCTGCTTAGTCCCCTGTGAATGGGGACAGAGAATGAGGAGAGGCCACAACGGATAATCTGCCACAGACTGAGAGAATAGGTTACAGAGGAAGATTCATCTGATCCACTGGAGGTAGGACAGAGGGCAAGTGGAGGCTGTGGCAGACAGACTACTACAGAACTGGAGATGAGACTGGGGGTTGGACTCAGAGGGACGGAGGGAGGAAGGGAGAGGTGAAGACTTGCAGACACTCTACCTATTTCCTGACATGAGTGGCCTGTGGGTTCCCAGGGAAGGCCTGCTAGAGCTGAATGCTAAGATAAAGCAAGGAGGATTAAAGGTGCACACCTTCTTATCTCAAAGATCCATATTAAAAGTGCAACCAACCAGGTATTGCTGTTAGTCCCAGAAGAAGCAGAGGTAGGAGGATCTCTGTGAGTTCAAGACTAACCTGGTCTATAAATCTAGTTCCAAGACAACCAAGGATGTTACACAAAGAAACCTTGTCTTGAAAAACACCCCCCCCCACACACACACACGCATGCACCCATGAACGAAGTGGATCAAGCTACTTCCCTCACAGAAATCCATTTTGAGATTTCATTTAATTCCAGATGTAATCAAGTTGACAAGAATAGTCATCACACCTTCCTTGAGTTTCAAAATCTCAGGTAGGTTTATTGCCCTTTTAAAATTGCATCATTACAGGGGTGCAGAGATGACTCAGTAGTCAAAAGTACTGGCTGCTCTTCCAAAAGACCCTGGTTTGATTCCCAGCACCCACATGACTGCTAACAACCATCTGTAACTCTACCTCCAAGGGGATCTGAACCCTTGTCTGCCCTCTGTGAACACTGCAAGCACATGGTGCTCACACACATGCATCCAAAACACACATACACATAAAAATAAATAAACAGCAAAACTTTAAAGTAAAATTGCATTATTATCATTATTAGTATTATTAATATTTTCTACTGAGGTTTTGGAGGTTTGTATTTGTTTTAGATCTTGGTCCTTGTTTAGCCTGTGATTTGTAACTATATTCTCTCGTCTTGCAGGTGGCCTCTCCATCCTGGTGACTGTTTCCTTTGCTATCTCACAGCATTTCAGCTTTACCACCCTCTGCCTCTTTGTTAGCATATTTCCCCGGAGGATCTTTGTCTTTTCATCATTCATTCATAGGTCTTATCTATTGATTTCATGTTTATGATGCTCAATAAGTATTGAACGGGACTAAATCATTCAGTTTTTGGGTGGTACACAACTTCTTGTTTGTTTTCTTAGGCTTACACGAATCTTTTGATCAAAATATATGTTCTTGATTTTTATTTTATTTTTATTTATTTTTATTTTATATATGTGAGTACACTGTTGCTGTCTCACATATATCAAGTGGTTGCTGAGAATTGAACTCAGGAACTCGGGAAGAGCAGTTTATGTTTGATTGCAGAAATGCAAATCAAACTACTCTGAGATTTAATCTTATACCCTTCAAAATGGCCAAGGTCAATAAAACAAAAGAAAGCTCCTGTTGGGTGGGGAACAGGAGGATCAAGTAAAGAGGGGGAAGGAAGAGGAAGACAAGAGAGGAATATGGGCAGAGACAGCTATAATTAAAGGCCATTTGAGTGGTAATATGCAAACCTAACATAGTAGAAGCTTCCTGAAATGTTTACACACATGAAGGTGATCTAAATGAAATCATTAAATAATGGAGGAGCCTGAGCCCCTAATGTATATCTTGTTGGTACCAGGACCTGTGAAACCTGTGACATCACATAGGCAACAGCGCAACCTATATACCTGGCAACAGCCACCATATTCCTAGAATCCTTTGGGCTCACCTTTACCTGAGACCATGTCACCAGCCCTGTATATATAAGAGACGCACCCACCCCCTCTCCCTTCCCCTTTTCTCTTTCCACTGTCACCTTTGCCCTTTCCCCTCTCAATAAGCCTCACATGGAACTGTTTGACCTGGTGTGGCCTGCCGACCCCAACATATCTCCTGCCAGCAAATGAAGCTAACAGTACCAGGAGTGGGTTACATCTAATTGAGATGTTGACCAAAAGTGTCCCATGGGAACATCCAAATAACCCAAGCTGTTGCCAAAACTATAGGTTGCTCTCCACAAACTGAAATCAATCCCTGAAGACAACAACTGCATTGAACATGCAGAAGTTGAGCAGAGCTTACATGGGAGCCCTCACTCCTACATGTTAGCATCTTTCGTACAGGAAGGTACTTAGCACACTACCAAGGGAGAAAGGCAAACACCAAGCTAGCCACAAACCCTTTGATCTGTAATGGTGTCTGCTATAAGATATGCTACGGCAACAGTGGTACAAAGCTTGTGGGAGTAACTACCCAATATTTGATCTGACTTAAGGCCCACTCTGTGGGATGGAATCCATACCCTGCACTGCTTGGATGACCAAGAACCTAAAACTAGATAGCCCAGGGACCTAGGGTAAAACCAAACACTCCAGTTCTTAAAAAAAAAAAAAAGTATCAGGCTGGAGAGATGGCTCAGTGGTTAAGACTGCTCTTCTGAAGGTCCCGAGTTCAAATCCCAGCAATCACATGGCAGCTCACAACCATCTGTAATGAGATCTGATGCCCTCTTCTGGTGCCTCTGAGGAGAGCTACAGTGTACTCACATATAACAAATAAATAAATCTTTGAAAAAGTATCAATAACATAACTCCTAATGATGTTCTGCTGCACTCACATATTCATAGATCAGTGACCCCCTCCGCACCACCCACAGAAGAGGAGGGAGAGGGGAAGGAGAACATGGAGGAAACACAGCCCTCTAACACAACAAGATCAAGGTAAATATGAACTCACAGAGACTGAGGCAGCATGCACAAGGCCTGCAAGCGTCTGTATGAACTTGCACCAGATGGGGTCCTGGAGCTGAGAGAAGCGAACACCTGGCCCCACTCCTAACCCGAAGAAATCTCCAATTGGCATCTAATTGCAAGTGGAAATTTAGTTTTCTCCAAAGGACTCTCGTGGAGGAAAGATAGTTTTAAGGAGGGTAGGCTGCACACCCAGCAAAGGACGGTCAACAGAAAAGGAGCTCAACGGCTTCTGCGGAGGTTCCTCTGCTCAGGGTGTGGTTTCTGGGCTTTTCCTCTATCCTTATCATTTTATTAGTTTATTCATGCATTTTCTCCCCTCCTTTTATGTTAATCTAACAAATGAGAGGAGAAATGCCACTGATCCAAATTATTATGGCCAAGCTAATTAAAGCAAGCTTTTTTTTTTTTTAAATCCATGTACACTGCCCAAGGTGGAGTTTGATATGAGGGAGATAAGGCTTTTGTAGCTCAAGGGTAGGAGGCTTCCAAATGGGGGACCTGGTGGGCAAAATAGTGGGGTTACAAGAGCAGAACGGAAGCATAGCAAGTTGGTCCCTTCTTAAACAAAGACATGGCTGCAAGGTGGACAGAACGAGGTAGTCATCAGTGGTCATATAACCTTTTGAAACAAAGGTAGAGTTGTAAGATGGTTATACACAAGTTTTTGAAATAAAGGTTAAGACTGCCATTCCTGAAACAGGCAGAACAGGATCATTTGTAGTTAAGCTTACAGGCAGGGCATAGCCCAGTCCTTGAGAAAATGAACCTAGTTTGTCTTTACTATAAGATGGCTTTTAAGCCTAAGATGAAGGCAGGCTGGTTCTTCATTTACCTTGCAGATTCTTTGCATATATACTATGGATTCCAGTTTAGTGTACTTTGGGGACTACTGACAGTGTAAACAAGCTGGTCTCTGATTCTTATGCCTTCTCTTGGGTTCTTTTCCTTCTGTTTTGTTCTGTTCTGATATTAGTTTTTGTTTAATTGATTTAATAATATAATTTTTGTTACTATTATTATTATTATCATTATTATCATTATTTTATTATTTTATCTTAGAAGCCTGATTGTTAGCTGGAAACTAGTGGTGCATCCTGAGTTCAAGGCCAGTCTGGTATACAGAATGAGTTCTGGGACAGCCAGGAACCCAAGAGAGAAGAATCTTGTGAAGAAGAAGAAGAAGAAGAAGAAGAAGAAGAAGAAGAAGAAGAAGAAGAAGAAGAAGAAGAAGAAAAGAAAGAGAGAGAGAGAGAGAGAGAGAGAGAGAGAGAGAGAGAGAGAGATGTAAAGCAAACGAGTATGTTTTTCTAATGAGAGACAAAAAGGAGCAAATCTGGCAAATCTGGATTGGAGGGGAAGTAGGGAAGTGTAGTGTGTAGTTTTGTCTACATCACTTTTGTGTTCCTGGTTGGGTCTCAGATCTGTGGATAAGACACATTTGTGGGGCTGGAGAGATGGTTCAGTGGTTAAGAGCACTGACTGTTCTTCCACAGGTCCTAAGTGCAATTTCCAGCAAAGACACGGTGGCTCACAACCAACTGTAGGAATTTAATGCCCTCTTCTGGTGTGTTGAAGACAGCAACAGTGTACTCATATAAATGAAATAAGTAAATAAAGCTTTAACAACAACAACAAAAGACACATACACATTAGCTCATTTTAAAACTGCCTTATGGCTCTGTGGCTGGACTCTACTAAGCCTTCCACGGCTAGTGTGCTCTCTGACCTTCACTCCTAGCGCAACACCTCTAAATCATCCCTTAGTTGCCTGGTTACCTTCTGTGAAGCCCATTGGTCTTGCTGCCCAAGATGCTTTCAGGCCACTTTCCCTTTCTGCCTGAATTTTGGAAAGTCTCCCCTCCCTGCAGCTCTGAGTCTGTTCCATCTCTCTCCCCCAAGTATATTGATTCTCCTCCTCTCTCCTAGCTGGTGGGAAAGTAGAAGTCCCGCCTCTTTCTTTTCACCTAGCTATTGGCCATTCACATCTTTATTGATAGATCAAAAACAACTGGGGGCAAGGACCTATAGCATCAGTAAATACAGGTTTCTGATCAACACATCAGAACCACCCCCCTACATTTCACCTTTTTGATCCAATTTAAAAAAAAAAAACACCTATTCTTTCAGTCATAAATTGAGCAGAACCATAGCAATCGTGTAAATTACAAAGTAAGATATACAATTAACATCTAGTCCATTATATCCATCAATTAGATAAAAGTACTCTATCATCATTTTTACTTAAAGAGTTATAATTCTATCCTTGAATTATGTTTAGATTTTAGCCTGTAACATCATTTGAAAACCATGTTATTACTTCTATGTCATATCTTTAATGTTAAACAACTTAAGTTTGTTTATGGGACTACAGTTAGTCTTTAACCCTGTCAGAAATTTGAGAATGAACTAAATATTACCTGAGTATATAGGAAGCACAAAACATAGCTTCTGATTGTAAAGATAGTTGATTGCCTTGATTTCTAATAATGTTGGAGCATCTGCCTTTAATCTTCTAGCCCAGGATCATCTGACAGACCTTTGTTAAGCAGGATTATGAGGAACTGTTTGCCCTGTCTTGGCAGAGCTATCAGTTGCCTATTCTGCATAGTGTATCCTTTTCCCAGGAAATATTTTGTCTGCAGATGAAATAGACAATGTTTGACCCATGGCCTCCTTGTCACGATAAGCAACCTTGCCTGGAGAGCAGACATATCTCATTGTCAAATGATCCTTAATGATGAAATGACATTAATTGTCATATTCTGTGGATTTTTTTATATTTTTGAAGACTATATATGTATGCAAAGTATTAGAATCTTACCTAACCATGAGTTTCCCATCTGGCCCTTAACTTGCTTTACTTAATCATCTTGTTCTTTTTTTTTTTTTTTTTGGTTTTTGTTTTTTTTGAGACAGGGTTTCTCTGTATAGCCCTGGCTGTCCTGGAACTCACTCTGTAGACCAGGCTGGCCTCAAACTCAGAAATCTGCCTGCCTCTGCCTCCCAGAGTGCGGGATTACAAGCGTGTGCAATCATCTTGTTCTTAAATGCATTGTATAGGCACAACGCCTATCTAAGAGTAACAATATTAATTTTAAATTTTGTATCAATATATAGATTCATAAAATGAAAACCTTAATTCTATATCAATATATAATTTCTGTACCAATGTAAGGGATTATAACTTCAATTTTACATCAATTACAAAGATTTCTACCAGTGTAAGATTATGGCAACACAATGTTTTGTTCAAGAATATTGCCGCAGTGGCCCCAGTGAAATCTATAAAACAGAATTTTACAGACTGAGGCAAGAAATGTCTCCTGGGACTTTGTGGAACACCCTGTACAGAAGCCGAAAATTTCACTTGGCAATTTCCTAAACTCTCCTCCTTCTTAGTAGCCAGGACCAAGGAAAACCAAGGTAATTAAGATGGGCCCATAGTTATCAAGAAGCAGTTTGCTCTGGACTTCCTCCTTTCTCTCTTCACGGGGATTACTACACCCTGGCCAATAATCTGTTCTTTGATCTTTGGTTTTTTTGGATTTGGTTTTTTTTGAGACAGGGTTTCTCTGTGTAGCCCTGACTGTCCTGGAACTCACTCTGTAGTCCAGGCTGGCCTCGAACTCAGAAATTGCCTGCCTCTGCCTCCCAGAGTGCTGAGATTACAGCACCACCGCCTGGCTCGTTCTTTGATCTTTGAAGTTGACTCACTGCCCACAAACTCTCATTTTAAGAATTGCAATGCTTTGCCTCATAGTCATTTACATAATTACAACCTTCCAACCACATGCAGGTTTATATGGCTATGTGTATGTGGATGAGGATGGCTCTGACACTCTGTATGGAAACATTGATTTAGACAGGAAGTTTTTTACAAGGTAGAAGCTAAAATGTTAGATAAGGATTTCTCACAAAAACTTGTTAAGATCCAGGGGGTTTAAGAAACTTCAAACTCTTTGAAGGTTTACTGTAAACTATGAGTGACTCTGTATTCTAATTAGGAAGTTTGATGGCATCTGTAAATTGATCCTCTGTATCTGTTACATGAGAAACATTGTACCTGATTGATTTTTGCATTTCCTGTACCAAATGGTTATGATATTTGTGCCTGCCTCACTGGCTACATCTTTTGAAATGGTAATACCAACTCTTCCATGTACAAAAATCCTTGCTTTAGAGCTCCTACATACATTCAGATTCAAACCGCCTCTCTCTCTCTCTCTCTCTCTCTCTGTGTGTGTGTGTGTGTGTGTGTGTGTGTGTGTGGTTGTTTCTGTCATCTTGCTGGACCCATGCCTTCCTGGACCAAAGAATCCTGGTTATCCCGTGGCAGAGTTTGGGCTGTAACAAATATTTAGCAATCCATCTCATCTATTTCCTCCATGTTTAAAATTATGACCATTCCCAAACTATCCCTTAAAATGACAATCTATCTAATTTGTAAAATAACCATAACCAGACACCCAAACCCAAGGAATCTGGCTGATGACTCCTCATAGCTACTTCTGACTGATTAGGGGTGACAAGATCTTTAAAGGGGTAGGGATGGATAGGAAAATTAGAAAATTGGTTAGACTTAAGAAAGCTAGCTTTAGCATCTGTTATCCAGTCTCTGTATGTTTAGAAGACTCAGGGCTTGACTGAAGTTCTGACTGGATCCGCCTGAAAGTTTGGATGAGGTGAGATCATCTGTAATCAGCAGTAATCCTAAGGCTGTTCTGAAGTAAGTCTCTGGACAGCATCAGGAAGCAGGAGGCTGGAACAACAGGTCAGTTCAGCATCTTTGAGGAAAATCTTGCCAAAGTTGTATATTCTGTAATACATGAATCTCACAACCAAAATTTTAGTACCATTAAGATATTTGAATGGGGGATTGTCTTTTTGTGAGTAAATTTTATGAATAAACAATTGTAATATATTTTTATTCATGCCATATGAAGGAGGGCCTACATTTTGGAAGATATTCTCTGCAGTTCTGAGTCTGTTCATCTTCTCTTTCAAGTATATTGATTCTCCTCTCTCCTAGCCTATAGGAACCTGGAAGTCCCACCTCTTTCTTTTTGCTCAACCATTAGCCATTGGCATCTTTATTGATAGATGAAAAACCAATTGGGGGCAAGAATCACACACTGTGTCAGTAAACATAGATTTCTGATCAAAGCATCAGAAGCACCCCTCTACAGGGAGGACCTGAAGGAGCAGATGGAAGAGAAATCTTAATCAAGACGGTTGGGATTCAGACCCAGGACAAACAGCTGAGGTGTGTATTTAACATACCAAAGTGTACCTGGACTCCATGTTCTCCCAGCTCCTCTCAGTCCCTACCTGTTACAGGGCATGGTTGGCATACAACCCTCTGCCCTCCGCCCTCTGCCCTGGATAAACATTTCAGCTGAAGGGCTGGGCTTCCCCTCCCCAAGAAACTCTTCCCTATATAATGCAGACATTTTGATCTATCTCTTCTTCTCCTTTTCCTCCTCCAATATGCACAGTTTTTCTCATTCACTTCTCCTTCTCTTGTCTCCCTCCCCATGGGGACCTCCTTTGTGGTCAGTGAATTCACCAGAGAGCTTCTTCACAACCAACCTGCCTTTAGATATACTCTAATGTGGCTTGAATTGACTCATTTATCAGCTGAAATATCTATTTTCACTACAAGGGAGAAAAATATAAGGATAGTGATGAGGACCTGATTGCTCCTAAGTGCAGCTGAGGAGGTTTGTTGTAAATGCAAAGGAGAAAACAGCTACAGGCATCTGCAAGAGTCCAGACTGAACATGGCCAGCAGACTGAACTGTGCCATTCAAGGGGAGGACGTGGGGACAGAATGAGGGATGAAAAAGAGAGAGGTCAAGAGAGGGGACAAGGAGTCAAGAGGGCAAGACAGTGCTTGGGAATAAAGAGACCTTGTAGCCAAAACACATGGCTGAGGTTTAGGGAAGGGGGCAGAGCAAGAGGTGCTGAGAGGAGCCACAGACACTGAGTGAGTCCTGTCCTTGGTTTCTTTGAGACCTAATGGACAAGTTAGAAGGAGCCAGTCCCAAAACAATAAAGTAATGAAAAGGCTGGCAATATTATTTAGTGGAGGGGCACCTACTTATGTGTAATCCCTAGGCTTAAGCCACAGTATCAGGAAGTATGAAAGAGGTGGAAGTGGGGAGCCAGAGATGGGCGTGTTAATGGCAAAGGAGCCAGTCTTAGAGCAAGGGAAACAAGGAGAGAGAGACAAATGTCTGCTCAACCCCTTGGTGACACATTGCCCTTGCTGTCACATGGAAGCAAGACTTCTGACTAGCATCAGAAGCTCCATGCTGCTTGGAACTGGTAATAACACCAGAATGACTGGTCAGGGCCAGTCTGGGCAGATCAGGTTGGCATTAGTCAAGACAGTGCTCAAGCATTCCACACCTGCCTTTATGACATTGGGAAGCATCCAGTTGCCTGGGCTGCATCCCTTTTAAATCTCATTATTACTGTGTGAGTGTGTGTATAAATGACGGTGGTGGTAGTTGTGGCGGCGTGCGTGTGTGTGTGTGTGTGTGTGTGTGTGTGTGTGTGTGACAGGAGTGGGGGAGAGCACACCAGCAAACATGTGAAGGTCACAGGACAGCTTTGTGGAGATAGCTCTCCTGTTCTTCCTTTACTTGGGTTCTGGGGATTGAATCCAGGTTGTCAGGCCAGCAGAGAGCGCAGTTAACCTGACTATGTAGCTCTGGCTGGCCTGGAACTCATCATGTAGAGCAGGATATCCTAGAATTCAAAGGAAGCCACCTGTTTCATTCTTTTTAAAGGCATGTACCATCACATCTCACCCAAAGACTGCATTCTTTTAAAAGGATCATTAGATGTTCAGGGTTTATCACTAATTTCTATGCTAAAATTGTATATAAAGTTGCTAAAATTTGTCCAAACCCAATATTAGATGTAAGTGTCTTATGCGTATAGTTCTTTTGCAACTATGACTCAGATCTTAATGTTAAATGCAAGCTATTTAATTAACATTAAGTTAATCAAGTAATTAATTTAATAATAAATCTGATATAAACAAATTAGATTAATAAATATTAAATATTAAATTGCAGCTATTTAAATGGCAGCATTAATTTACTATGATACTTGAGGCTGTTTCACTAAACCCAAAGTACCTGCAGTCTCATGCATGGGTCTGGGGTTGGCTATTTTAGAGGAGGTTCTTTTGCATTGGATAAGCTATTATCACAGGCAGAGAAATGACACAATCACAAATTTTTCTCTAGGCTAGAGAGATGGCTCAGTGGTTAAGAGCACTGCTCATCCAGAGCTCCTGAGTTCAATTCCCAGCAACCACATAGTGGCTCACAATCGTCTAGAATAGGATCTGATACTCTTTCTGATGCTTTCTTCTGTCATGCAGGCATATATGTAAATAAAATGCTCATAACATAAATAAATCTTAAAAAGGAGAGAGAAAACATCTCTGGTTCGGTAGAGGACATTTTAGTCTCAACACTGAGAGTGGCGAGGGGTGGAGGCCGTCCCTTTTCTGAGCTCAAGGCTAGCCTGGTGTATGCAGCAAGCAATAGCACATCCAGGACTACACAGAAAGACCCTGTCTCAAGAAAACCAAACTAAACCAAAAAATCCTTCCTGTCCTTCCGCAACCCCCTTTCTTTCTCCAGCCCCCTTTCCTTCTCTCCCCCCTCCTTCCCCTTTCTTTTTCTGGGACAGAGTCTAAGAAGCTCAAAACCAGTCATTAGCCCAAGTTCATAATGGCTGGGAATACAAGCATCCACTAGATGTATTATGATTTCTAAGATAATAATTTTAAATGTGAAAAAAATATAGAAAAAGTATTAAGTTGTAAAACCTAACAAAAATTCTTATTTTCATTGGAAAATTATAAAAAAATCAAAATAAGAACACAGTGAAAGCCCCAAACTTTGTATGGGGAAAAATGAAATATTGTAGAAAATACCTGGTGTTTGGTTTAGGCCCTGGGGACAAGGTGCATATTTCACATACCAAAGCAGACCTGGCTTCCAGGTTCTCCCAGAATCCCTGTCCCCAGTACTGAACTTAGCAGCCCAGAAGCTGGGCTGCCTTTCCCCAGAGGCTTTTAGCTATATAATCTGGACATTTCGATTCTCTCTTCTTCCCCTTTTCCTTCTCTTTGCATGCATGTGTGCTTTGTCTTCCTTCCCCCCCCCCCCCCCTGTCTCTCTTCCTGTAACAACTTTCCTGGCCTCCTTCCTTGGGGCCAGTGAACTCATCCACTGGAGAGCAGCTCCCCAATAAACTTGCATGCATATATATCTATATATCTATATCTCTATATCTCTACATCTATATCTATGTCTATCTGGTTTGAATTGACTTGTTTTACTGGTATGTCAGAGGACAGCTACAGTGTACACATCTATATTAAATAAATGAATGAATGAAGAATGAATAAATAAATAAAATTAAGTTCTATCAGCAAATCAGGAAGGGGGCTCATACTTGTAATCTCAGAATTTGGAGGCTGAGACAGGAGGATTGCCACAAGTTTGAGGGCAGCCTGTGCTACAAGTGTCTTAATAAGGAAGCAAGGAAACAAACAAACAAACAAACAAACAAAAGACTGTAGGTTTTTGCAATGCATTTATTGGACCTAAAGTTCATTTAGGGGGTACACAGACACACAACTCGTCTGATCAGCCACTAATATGCTTTTGTTCCCTTTAATTTTTGTACTCAAAAGCCAGTTCACTTTTTCTCCGTGTTCAATATCGAGCTTTGGCAGAATCTTTGCGTGTCCCTCGTCCTCTGCTCCCGGGGCTTTAGAGTTGCCGCCCTGCACCGGGCACGCTGCCCTCTTGGCCTTCTTCCTGTGGGCGTGCTTCGCAGGGCTCTTCTGCGGCTTCTCCATCTTACCGCTCACGTCCCACAACCTTATCTTCCCATCGTTCCCTCCAGTAAGCAGCAGCTGGGACTCGGGCAGAAAGCACACCTGGGATACCCCCAAACTGTGACCCTTAAACCCCAGTTCTCGCTCACATTTGACTCCCATCACCCTGAAGATGCGCACCTTACCATCCTCTGCGCCACAGCTAAAAATATTGCCGCACGAAGCTACAGAGACAGAGTGGGCAAGTGCAGGGTTTAGGAGCCGACCAGGGGTCTGGGGGCCCTCCGTTTCCTCTGTTTCATCCTCCTGTAAATTTGTAATCCAGACAGGACGGGCTTTTTGAAGACTCCACAGCATTACCTTTAAACAAGGTGAAATTACAGTCACACAGTGTTTCAGACACATTGCTCAACTACAGTGCCTACTGAGCGTTTAATAAAATAGCACACAGTTCCTGCAACACTTGAAATGGTCAGAAGCTGCTATGACATACCAAGGTAATGTCACTGACACTAGACTAAAACTAGAATGCAGACGCAGAGGTAAAGTTGACAGGACGGATCCTAAAACTGTTATTGAACAGACTGAATGAAAATCCAATGGACGGGCTAAGGATATAGCTTAGTGGCACAAGCATGTATTTGCCACCTGTAAAACCATGAGTGCAACGCCCAACATTACTCCCTAATAAAAAAAAAAAAAAGAAAGAAAAACAAACAAACTAGCCAGCACAGTGGCCTATGCCTTTAACCTCAGCACTCAGGAAGTAGAGGAAGCAAATCAAATTTCTCCCCTCTCTCTATTTCTCCATCCCCTCCCCTTTACCTCTTCCCCACCTCTCTCTCAGGCTTTTTGAGACAGGGTTTCTTTGTAATACTGGCTGTCCTGGAATTCTCTTTGTAGACCAAGCTGGCTTTGAACACCCGGAGATACACCTGCCTCTGTCTCCCAAATGCATTAAAGGTGCCTACCAGAGTGCTGGGATTACAGGCGTACGCCACCACCACCCGGCTCCCCAGATTCTTTTTAATGTAGCAGAAATCTTTTCTGTGCATGTGTGTGTGTTGGGGGAGTACATATATTATTGTACAACCCAGCAAACCCAGAATTTGGGAAACAGAGGCAGAAACTCAAGCATATTCTCTGCTGTACAGTGAAACTTTACCAGGCAAATCAAAACAACCTGCCTTTCCACAAAATGTTTGAGAATGTTCTCTAGCAGCTACATACCCCTAAAGAGTTTCACACAGAATTGGAGGCAAAATGCCAAATTCTGGGTGTCTATTTTTTTGAGACAAGGTCTCATTATATAGACCAGGCTGGTTTTGAATTCACAGAGATCTGCCTGCCTCTGGTCACAGCTGAGTAAGAATGTTAGTAGAGCCAGGCAGTGGTGGCACACGCCTGTAATCTCAGCACTTGGGAGGCAGAGGCAGGCGGATTTCTGAGTTCAAGGCCAGCCTGGTCTACAGAGTGAGTTCCAGGACAGCCAGGGCTACACAGAGAAACCCTGTCTCAAAACAACAACAACATCAACAACAACAACAACAACAACAAAAGAATGTTTCTACTGAGTAGAAAACTCCTGATCAATAATTTGATTCCACTAGGCATTGGTGGTGCACTCGTGTAATCCCAGCACTCTGGGAGGCAGAGGCAGGCAGATTTCTGAGTTCGAAGCCAGCCAGGTCTACAGAGTGAGTTCCAGGCCAGCCAGGACTACACAGAGAAACCCTGTCTGAAAAGACCAAATCCAAAAATCAAAAAAAAAAAAAAAAATAATAATAATAATAATAATAATTTGATTCCAAGAATTGGGAATACAGGTTAGTGGTAGAGAACATGTTTAGTAGCATGTATAGGTCCTAAGCTCAATTCCCATAATTGCCAAGGAAACCAAATCAAACACATACTTGATTTTCTTTTCTTTTCTTTTTTTTTTTTTTGAGCAAATTCTGCTCAGAAATTACCCAAATGCTCTTTGCAAAAACATCACCTGCATATCCAGGCCACATGACACCAGGCTCTGAGGTCTCTGAGGTCGAAAAGCCACAGAGGAACAGATGTTAGAATGTCTTTTCAGGGATCTGGTAACTTTCTTCTTTTCCAAGTCCAGGATTTTGATTGCCCCAGAGTCATCAGCAGAAGCCAGCAGACTTTCAGTTTCATTTAATGAAAGACAATTGATTTCTTCCTCATTCACATGAAAGTGGTCCAGGGACTCTTTAAGAGACCTGACATCTAGAACACTGATGGTTTCTCCATGGGAGGCATACAGCTTGGTGGGGCAGGAGGTGGAAAACAAGACGCTGGTCACATCATCAGCTCCTTCCAACTGCATGTGTCCTAACGGGGTCCCATCTTCACCCCAAGCCACAAGGTCTCCACCCTCTCCTCCTGAAGCCACCAGCCCATCTTTACTTGCATTCAGGCAAAGGATTGAAGAAGAATGTCCACCAGTCCACTTGACTGCCATGATGGCCTTCAAAATTCTGTGAAGAGGGAGAAAACCTGTATCAGATTTTGTACAAGAACTCAATACTATGAGACAAATATAATTACCAACATTTCAACAGTTTTTAAAGATTGATTGCTTAAAAATTCAACAACCCTCTGCCCTTTCCTCTCAAAAGACATTTAAAGACTAAATCTACAAACCTCTAGGTAAACATAAGACTGCTTCTCTAGCACACATCCACAGGAGACCCAAATACACGCTGACTAGCAGGCATAAACCTTTTCAGGTTTTCTTCCTAATCTTATCCTTGTTTTTGGTTTTGTTTGTTGTTGTTATTTTAAAGGAATTACCTTGACTTTAAAGGTACTTTTGGCTAACGATTACCCAAAATAAAGCATGAGAAGTTAGGTAATGAATAGATTGTATAGTTAAAAGGACTATTATACAGACACCATACAGTTCTGATAATTTTTTCCATAATGGGTCAAGTTACTACTTTTTTTTTTAAATAAATAAAGTCTTTTTTTTTTTTAAAAAAAAGATTTTATTTATTTTATGTATGCAAGTACACTAGCTATCTTCAGACACATCAGAAGAGGACATTGAATCCCATTACAGATGATTGTGAGCCACCATATGGTTGCTGGGAATTGAATCCAGGACCTCTGAAAGAGAAGTAAGTGATCTTCACCACTGAACCATCTCTCCAGTCCTAGTAGTAAGTTTTATTGCATTAATCTTATAAGATCCAAGAACAGTACAGTCCTACACATCAGAGGGGACAGGGTGAAATTTTCAGACTCCAAACAGATATTTATTGATCACTTGCATAGTTAGAAGAGTAACAAAGAAGTATTAATGAGTCTATTTAAAAAAAGGAGTTCAGAAAGCCTCAAAAGAGATATATATATACTCATTTGGGGCCACAGAGGTGGCTCTATGCTTAAGAGAATTTGACTAGTTGCTATTTTAGAGGACCAACTTTAGTTCCCAGTACCCACATGGCAGTTCACAACCAAGGAATAACTTCAGTCCCAGGAGATCCAGTGCTTTCTTTAGACCTCTGAGGATACCAGGTATGCATGTGGTTGTAGGGGGTGATTCTGATGCTCTGATCAGTAATCTGCGTGTGAACCCTGGAGGTCCAATTGGTTCTTGATCAATCAATAAAGATACTAGTGGTCAATGAGCTGGGGGAAATAGGCAGGACCTCTAGTTTTCCCAAAGGCAGGATAGTGGACTCAAGGATGATTCACTATGCTTTGGAGGAAGAAAGCGCCATCAGCCATGTGAGATCTAGGATGGAGTGGCCATTGACCGTTTCCCAGACTGGGCCTGGGGTAGCAGGCGTGAGATTAGAGACCAATTGAACTGAGGGTAGAATTAGGATGCTGAGCTGGGAGTGAAAAGAAAGGTGTGGTAGCTGAGGAAAGCTTAGAAGAACCCAGCCATTGAGCTAAAACACATCAAAGATAAGCTAATGTGTGTGTGTGTGTCTTTCATCTGGAGTTTAAGGTGGGGTAGTAGGAACTACACACTGCACATGGTACATGCATACATGTGTATATACATATGAGTATTAACTCATACACATCAAATTAAGTAAATCTAAAACATCCTATTAGATAAATATTCAGTGAGGTTTTACTCTGTAGTTAGTCAACACTTATCATGCATAATATTTATCAGTGATCCAGCTAGAGCCTTCAAAATTATTTGTTTACTTGGTCTATAAAAGACACCCAAAGACCTTTATCAAGTGTTGAACATGTGCACATCTGTAATCCTAGCACTTAGAAGGTGGAGGCAGGAAGAGTTCAAGTTCTGGGCCACTCTGGGCTATCTTTGAATCCGTCAGGGAAAAAAAGAAGAGGGGATGTAAAATACAGTGCTACAGCAGAATGGGGGAAAGGCACTTAAATATATGCTAGATCAAAACAATTTTGAAATGAGTTGTTTGCAAGCCACTGGTCTTGGTTTTCTACACTGAACCAGACAAGCTAGTAGAAGTGTGTTAATGCCAGCATTATCTCGCTCATCTATCATCAGGTCATAAGCTTGTCTTTTCCTGTGTAGTTGCCTAAAGGGTCAAGCACAGAATTACTCATCCTACTATGAATTAGTTTAATTAGATAATAGGTTCATTTCCTCCAACTCCTAATGAGATCATGGAGTGCTTAAGAGCAAAGTAGGGTAAGTGAAGAACATTTTTTAAGAGGGTGGAATGCCACAGGTGACAGTTCTGAGCAGGCGGAATGGATAATGTCACGGGGGAGGGGGCAAGTTGAGGTTCATGAAAAGCAGGTGAAGGACTTGTAACACGAAGAGAGTGATAAAGGCGATCTTCTACCTCCGAAACTATCCTGATTCAAGTTGGGTGATGACATGCCACTGAAAGTCGTGTGAATAACTGGGGTAACGACACAACAGAATGAAGCTGGGCAGTGGGGCATGCCTTTTAATCCTAGCACTCAGGAGACAGGGGCAGGTGGATATCTGTGAGTTCAAGGCCAGTCTGGTCTACATATCAAGGTTCAGATTATTTAGGGCTACACAGAAAAATCCAGTCTTGAAAAACAAGCACCCACACAAAACAAAAAAGAAACCCAAAACCAAAACCCCCCAAAAAAGCCCAAAACCAAAAACCAAAACAGACACAGCAGAATGATACCATTATATACTTCAAAGACTTGGCTTGAGAGAGACAAGATAAAGGATAAAGTAATTGATAAATGGATTATCTCTACCATCAGTGTTTTTTTCAGTCATATCTTTATTTATGAATTTCTGTTATCCATATGTACAAGCCTGAGAGGAAGATTGGGGGCGGGGGTGGGGGGAGTGAGCATAAGCAGAAACTGCCTGAATCTGTCTTTTTATCCAGTTTGGTCCCAAATTCATGGCTCATGTGATCCCCTCACCTGAGGCTCCCAAGTAGCTGGAGCTACAGACTCTTTGTACCATGCTGCTTTGCCCATGCCTTTCAATCTAACCATTCTATATCGTTCTTTACTTTCTTTTCAGATCCATAAAATTTAAAGGAAATATAACTGTCATTCAGACAAAATTTGGTTCAACATTCAGGAGCCATGAAGAGAGAGGCATTCCTATAATGTGTGAGTCAACACCTCTTCATAGCTTTGGACTAAAGTTAGTCTTGATGTGAAGAAACTTATAACAACCGGAACAACTAGAAGACTTTGGCATTAGCATGGACACAACAGACAAGAATTTGGGTTACTTAAGTAGGTGGAAGACATCCTGAGGAAGGGCTTAGCAAGTCAGAAGCATGCAGTTATACCAGCGTAGGGAAGCAGTTGTGTTCACTTGCTTTTTACTGAAAAGCAGGAAGTGGATTACACATAGGTGGATCTCAGGCTAGGTTTACAACATAAAAACTGCAAGACCCCGGACTTGACGACTATGAGCCCTATTATTATAATAATCACTTCATAGAGCTGTCTTGAGAATTACAAAAAAAGTCATAAAAGATCTCAGCAATGCCTGGCTCACGCTGTAGTTCTTTTACTTTATGCGTATGTATGTGTGCACACCTGTCACTCCTGAAGCCACAAGAGGGCTTGGCTCCCCTTGAACTGAAGTTACAGGCAACCTTGAGCCTCCCTCCATACGGGTGCTGGGACCCAACCTGGGTCCTTTACAAAAGCAGCAAGTGTTCTTAACCGCTCAGCCACCACTCCAGTCTCTGTTACTCTTTTTCTAACTGCTCTTTAAAATTTAAAAACATAGTACAACTAAATAATGCTAGGTTCTTTTCCACTCAAGAAATCATCTTTATGTTTCCACTTTATTCTCATTCTAGGGATTAACCAGTTACAAAACACACACACACACACACACACACACACTTTCTTAATCTTTTTACTATGAAATGGAACTGAATGCACTATATTTTGTCCAAAAACATTGTGGCAGTATTCAAATGACACTTTGAGATTACCTAAACTTGTTTATTTAATCTCAAATACAATAAAACCTGCCTATTTACAAGGGCTGCTCAGATTTAGCCACCTTGCTTTGATAATGGGTTCTGGTGAGTCCCCTAAGATCCTAGCCAGGGAAAGGCGATGTCAATTTCTCAAGGTAAAAAAATTAAATTTCTAACCTGACCACGACAAGAGGTCCTCAACTGCCCAAAGGTAAAGGAAACTGATCCAAGCGAACTGAAGGTGAAGGATCTAAGAACTGGCTAGCAAAAAAAGGGAAGTGTCGCGAACACAGTTGGAGAGTAAGCAGAAAGCAAATGAAACGGGAAACTCCGTAGGAAGAACGGCCAAGGAAAGCCGACTCAAGGCCATTAGCGGAAAAACAGAAAAATGCACTTGAGAACAGATCAGAACCCCGCTAGCCAACAGCCTCATACCTTGGCTTCCCGTTCCCGGTGGCGCCTAGTGATGACCTCACACGCAGCATCCAATCCCATCAAACTTAGGCGCCTCTGCCGAACAGTCACTTCCGGGCTGAGAGGCGCGGCGGGCGAGCTGGGCGTGCGCCCTTGCTTCTTGCCCTCAACTCCTATGGCGGATCCCGGGGCGCGTCGCGGGCAGGCCGGGCGAGGCGAGTGGTTCCGGCGCCCGCGCTGAGCGGCTACGAGGGGCGGAGACCCGAGCGGCCCGCGCCATCTGCCCTCAGTGAGGCGGGGCGCGAGGCGGACGCCCCCGGGCAGGGGCGGGAGCGGTGGAGGCGCGAGCGGCTGTCGCTGAAAGGGGCGGTGAGCGAGCGAGCTGCTCCGGTCTCTAGGCGAGGCTTGGCCTCCCGCGCCGAGACGGGGCGCAGCGGCGGCAGCGGCGGCCCTCGGGCCGGCTGGTGAGGCGATGGCGGCGCCGGGCCCGGGGGCTGGGGCAGCCTCGGGCGGCGCTAGCGGTGGCGGCGCGGGCGCCGGCTCGGGGTCCTCCGGGGTCGGTGGCCGGTTGCCCAGCCGGGTGCTGGAGTTGGTGTTCTCCTACCTGGAGCTGTCCGAGCTGCGGAGCTGCGCCCTGGTTTGCAAGCACTGGTACCGCTGCCTCCACGGTGACGAGAACAGCGAGGTGTGGCGGAGCCTGTGCGCCCGCAGCCTGGCAGAAGAGGCTCTGCGCACGGACATCCTCTGCAACCTGCCCAGCTACAAGGCCAAGGTGAGGGAATCCCGGGCCACGGCGAAGCCCGGCTCCTCTCCCGTCAGGCGCTCTCAGGGTTTACCTTCAAAGCTTGTGTGAGATGTTTCACACCTCAGCATCCCGCCTTTCCGCGGCTTCAGCCAGTCAGTATCACTCTCACCCCTCCTCTCCATAACGATCGTTTCTTTGGATTGAAGTTGGGCTTCGTAATCCATCTCACTTTTTAAAATAGTAGGTAGCTTCCCATCATTCATTTTCATCAGTCGTTCTTCTTTCGACAACCTTTGCTCTTTAAGACCAGGCGATACTCTTGATCATATATTTTCCCTGGTTTCCAAGTAGACTTAAGGCATTAGTTCATCAAGGTCGCTTTAAAATGGGTTTAGTTGCTGGGATCTTTTGCGTTCCCCCCATTTTCCTAGCTCTGCTGAATAAGCACATTATCTTCATTCTTTTCACCCACGTTCTCTTAGGGCCACAATATTTAACGCTTCCAAATGATGATAAGGCTAGGCATCTTGCTAACTTGTAAAAAAGAGACTTTAATATTACTTCCTCTCATTGGCGCCATGTAACTCATCAAACTGCCTTGTCTTGCTCTTATTGATAACTTTTTCATAGTTCTACACAATTGATGCCTCTTCTTTCATCTGAACTGTTGATTCCTGTTTTGCTGGTTTTGTTGTTGTTGTTCTCGATTTTCGTGCATTCATAACAAAATTAAAATGCTAACAAACAGGTCATGACAAGACCAAGTATTCTCCAGCCCAAACAAACAAAAGGCCTTGGGTTAAGGTTCTTAGATAGTGGCTCTTCAGGATAGCAGTCATCAAAAACATACGAAGCCAGATGTTCTGGTGCATGCCTTTAATCCGAGCACTCCAGAAGCAGAGGCAGGTGCATCTCTGTGAGTTCAAGGCCAGCTTGATCTGCCTAGTGAGTTCTAGGACAGCCAGGGCTGTATTAAATGAGACTGTCTCAAAACAACACAAGGAGCATAAATGAGAGATGATAAAGTCTGACCTGGAATGTGCTAAACATCCATTTTTTAAAAAAATTCTATATTGTCAGTGAATGTCTAAGTCATTTTTAAATGTGAAATAGATGCACTATTTCTTTTAGTAGACATGTGTTATTATAAATATGTGTGTACACATATTTTATGTCTGTTTGTGGAGACAGGGTCTCACTATGTAGTTCAGGGTGGTCTCCAACTTGTCATCTTTCTGTGGTTCCTTGATAGTGCTGGGATTATAAGATAGGCCACAGATACTGGTATATTCTTGTATATTAAGGCAAGTTTTGGTGTGATAAGAGAAGAAACACTGCTGTTGAATATGTCAACTATCAGATAGATAGTCTTTCCTTTTTTTTTCTGAGACAGGGTCTCAATATTCAACCCAAAGTTCTGAGTCTAAAAGTGTTGCCACTCCTGGCCCCCCCCCCAAAAAATTGTATTTTTGTATTTATTTTTGTATTTGACACAAAGACAGACAGACACACACACACATACACACACACATGTGAAGAATATCAGTGCCCACAGAGTCTAGAATAGAGTGCCAACCCCTGTAGCTGGAGTTACAGGACATGTGACCCCCTGCAACACATAGTGCGGCCCCCCCCCCCCCCCACACACACACACACACTGAGATTGGATTCTGGTACTCTGGAAAATCAGGGAGCACTCCTAACCGACGCCTAAATTGGTACTAGTTTTGTATATTTCCAGAGAGATTTTAGTTTTAAGTTTTTAATGCCTCATTTAACTTTCTGCTATATGTACTGCAGCTACAAGGTGGACTTGTACTTACCCTGGGTTCTTTTAGGTGACTATTTTGAAGATGGAAGGTTAATTTAGGAGGACTCAGAAATCTAGAAGTCTTTAGACTAGGGAAATAACTAACATAGAAATAACTAACATATGACACACATTGCTACTTAGTGTAATATAGCAATACTAGAAGTCCATGGAAAGGAAAAACCTAGGAGTTGAATGGTGAAGAAGTTTGAGATTAAGATGACACAAAGCTGAACTTTAAGGTGAGGTTGATGTGAATTTTTTTATGAAAAACTCTGAAGAAACAAGGAAAGCAAAAATGCAAACTCTTACCAACACTTTTCCTTGTGGGGATTACAGTGTAGCAGAGTATGTATGTGCCTGCCTGTCTGCCTGTTTCTTTTTTTCAGTATTGGGGATTGAATCCACCCCTAGCCTGGGGAATAGATATTAATCTGATCACTGCAGTTGTAAAACTATATCTGGTAAGTATTACGAGTGAGTCACATGCTATTCTGAGTGTCAGGAATGGAGGCTTTAATGAGGTATGGAGGTCAGGAAGAAACTTTGTTAAAGCCATGATGAATAAGCTCGGAGACACCTAAAAGACAAGGATCAAGAGGCCAAGAGGAGCGAGAAGGGCATCTGAGGAGGGACTCTGTCAGCCTTGCCCTGAGAGTAAGGTGACAGGCGTGGGACACACTACCTTGAAGCCTTTCTAATTGGGAGGAAGAACAGCGGCCTGGGGAGTGGTGGCGGGGTCAGTTTGTGTTACTTTTGAACAGGTTGGAATTCAATTTTAGAAATGTGGTAGATCTATTAGAAAGTAGGAAGTGAAAGAGATGGAGAAAAATGGACAAACTTAGGAAATAGAATCCACAGAATTTGATGGCTGTTCCTCCTATTGCCTTTAGATATGGCACTAGGATTTTAGCTCATCATAAATTAAAATTGATTTTTTTCACTCAGAGAATATTAAGATACTGGGGTTATCTATGTATTCTCTGAAATTTGCGGGATCAAACAGTTTTTTAAAAAGAATCTGTAGGATTTGGCAGTAGTTTTGAACTAGAGATTAGGAAGAAGGAAGAGCTGAGGATGGCTTGTAGATATTCGGCTTACATAATCCAAGTATTACCTGAGAGAGAATGTGGAGGAAGATGACAGCAAGCTCACTTGTAGAAGAGCAGAATTCATAGTGCTTTTGAAATATTCACCAGATTTCAGTTCCTGGTAGCCAAGGACTAGAGGCAGTCTACGCTAAAGATAGGAAGTCATAGTTGGACTGAATAAAGGGAAATACAAGGTAACGGGAACTAGCAATATTATGGAAGAAGGCTTGTTGAAAGGCTTTGATATATTGTGTGGGCTTTATTCTTCCCCTGGAAAAGCCATACAAGTTTGAACAGAAGAACAATGAAGTAAAACTACTTTAAAAAGATTAGGCCAAAAGATACAGGGGGCCTGTAGAGGAGAGACAGGACTGGAGGAGCTGTCAGAACGCCCACATAGGTGACCGCTGGCAGCGAGTGGGGTTAGGGAAGGTGGGTCCAGCAGAACTCCCCAGGAGCTTGGGCAGAAGCTGCCGGTGAGGAGAAGAGGAGAAGTGTTTGGGAAGGGTTCGCCTTCCTTCCCATCCTACCTTAATCTCCTCCTTCCATGCTGCAGCTCCAAACCAGGGCCTGACCCATGCTCAGCACTCACTCCGCCATTGAGCTACACCCCGGTTCCAAAATGTGCCCCCATTTGAAATTTGTTTTTAGATTTCATTTATTTATATATATGACAAGTAAATGTAGCTGTCTTCAGACACCCCAGAAGAGTACATCAGATCCCATTACAGATGGTTGTGAGCCACCATGTGGTTGCTGGGAATTGAACTCAGGACCTCTGGAAGTGCAGTCAGTGCTTATAACCGCTGAGCCATCTCTCCAGCCCCCGAAATGTTCTTTTTTTTTTTTCCCCATAACTCAATTTATTTCCAAGTAGCACTTAGTTATTCCAAATATTTTATATCTAATTTTACTCTAACTTTTAAATTTATATCCAGAGCTAGGCTTTTTTTGTTTTTGTTTTTAGAAGCAAAATTAGAAACAGTTTGTTGAGAAAGGGTGGGTACTCAGGAGAGGGAGGGTGGTCTGGGGAGCTGAGGTAGAAGTGTGCACTGCGCTAGGTCTTCATGCTGTTGAAATGAAAATCTAGGTTCTTCAGAAATAGGCAGAAACTATGACTTTAATTTTTTGTTTTGTTTTTTACAATAGGGTTTGTTTCTCTGTCAGCCCTGGCTGTCTTGGAACTTGCTCCATAAACCAGGCTAACCTCGAACTCAAAAGACCCACCTTCCTCTGCCTCCTGAGTTCTGGAATTAAACATACACTTGGTTTTTAAAATTTATCAATTGGGTATTTTTTCATTTCATTTGAATTTTTTAGTATTTGTTCTAAAAGCAACAACTTATAATATAATCATAATACTACTGTCATCTCTAGAATGAAACTGACAGTAATTTCTTAATACAAAAGTCACAGTGTTGTCTCATAAATGTGAATGTTATAGTTTAATTTATAGTTTATTTACTCAGTATCTGTACATGTTCCTGTGACAAGGCGTCTTTTAAGACTGTCATATCTTAGTATACAGTACACAGATTGATTCCCGCCCACCTCCTGCCCCCCCAACCCCCCCAGCGTATTTGTCACATCTACCTTCCTTCATGTGGCACTGGGTGTGCGCTTCTCTCCTTCCCGTTTCCGGTCAACTCCTATGTAAAGCATTGACCAGTTTAGATTACAGTAGAGTTTTGTTTGTTTGGTTGGTTATTTTGTTGGTTGGTTGATTAGCTCATAGTTTTTTTGGTTTTTTTAAAAGATTTATTTATTTATTATAGGTAAGTACACTGTAGCTGTCTCCAGACACACCAGAAGAGGGCATCAGATTTCATTACGGATGGTTGTGAGCCACCATGTGGTTGCTGGGATTTGAACTCAGGACCTTCGGAAGAGCAGTCGGTGCTCTTAACCACTGAACCATCTCTCCAGCCCTAGCTCATAGTTTTTTACAAAATACTTTTTTTTACTAAAATCATGTTCTTAGAGATGTACTAGAAAACAAGATCTTTAAGTGTGATGATAGTGACTGGGAATTTAGGAGAGGGATGATGGGGATTGGGTGTTCTTGGCAAAGAGTAGCTTCATGGAGGTGTTGGTAGAGAACACAAGAAGAGGACACAGAGGGCGCACGTAGGGCAGGCAGGTGGGAACGGAGTGTGGCAGCCTGCTCAGGAAGGCTCTGAAGCCAAGCGGAGCTAGCAGTTGCTATGGTGCCGTGTGTGGAGCTATCAAAAGTTATTAGCTGGCATGAAATTCAGTGGAAATACTGATTTAGAAAGTTCTGGAAGGAGTTTGAGGTTAAGGACATAGTTTGTAGACTTCTAGGGGGCAGAATCACTATAGGAGTCACTATAAATTAATGTGGTAGAATCGGTTCAGCAAAATAGAAGCTGGAGTAGAGGTTGAGGAAGAGGTTGTTCATATCACTGGGGCAAAGGAAAAATTAGAGAAAAAGCACCTGGAATTTGTAAGACTAGGAGTAGGCTATGAGGAAAGAGTAATTTAACATTATCAGGAGCACTTCATTCTCTTCATGTCATTCCTTTGATTTGGAAAATACTTGTTTGTGGATATTTTTCTCCCTTGTTTACTTTTATGAATGCCCACACCAACATATAATTTAAAAAATATATAAACAGAAATAGGAGAAAAAATTCAAGAAGGCTTTGTCCATTTTCCTTGTGGGAATAACACCTGAAACAAGGCCTTACTCCACAGCACATCAGCAGTGAGACAGGGGAGTGCTGACTATTGGAAAATGAGCTCGATCTGGGAGCTGGATCCTGGCTCTCCTGTGTACTGTTGCTCTTTATGTCTGTAACCTTGCCCGCCTCCCTTTTCTCCCTTCAGATTTATTTATTTTATGTGTTCAGTGCCCACAGAGTCCAGAAGAGGGTGTTAGGTCCTCTGGAACTAGATCTGCAGTGTGTTGGGAATTGTTCCTAGGTCTCTACAAGAGTATCAAGTGCTTTTAACTGGTGAGCCATATCTCCAGCCACATTTACATACATAATATATATATCTGTATTTTCCCCCCTTTTGTGTAGCCTTGGCTGTCCTGGAATTTACTCTGTATATCAGCCTGGTCTCAGACAAATCTACCAGCCTTTGCCTCCCAAGGGCTGGGATTAAAGGCATGTGCCACTGTGTTTGACCCCAAGTTTTACATTTTTAAAAGATGAGAATTTGTCATTATTTGTACAAAGAAGCTATTTTAAAAATGTTTTCATGTTAGGAGCTTTAAAAAAAAATTTATGAGGGCTGGAGAGATAGCTCAGAGGTTAAGAGCAGTGACTACTCTTCTGGAGGTCCTGAGTTCAATTCCCAACAACCACATGGTAGCTCACAACCATCTGTAATGGGATAGGATGCCCTTTTCTGGTGTGTCTGAAGACAGCGTACTCACATATATAAAAGAAATAAATCTTTAAAAACAAAACACTTGTTTTTTTTTCCCAAGACAGGGTTTCTCTGTGTAGCCCTGGCTGTCCTGGAACTCACTCTGTAGACCAGGCTTGCCTTGAACTCAGAAATCCGCCTGCCTCTTCCTCCCAAGTGCTGGGATTACAGGCTTGCATCACCACATCTGGCTATAACAAAACACTTTTTTAATTAAAAAAAAAAACTGTTAAAAAAAAAACTATGTAAGGTCAGCTAATCTATCCTCTTGATAGCTTCTCCTTTTAAGTCCTCTGATCAAATTTGTTTTATTTTATTTATTTTTTGGCCTTGAATTTTCAGCCCTGTTTGAGCATCACAGAGGGCCCTGGAATCTGAGATCACAAGTGTAAGCCAGCATGTTAAACTTGCTACATTTTAATATTTAGGGGGAAAAAAAAAGTTTATTCTTCTGTTCTGTTCCTTGTGCTTTTAGGTACGTGCTTTCCAACACGCCTTCAGCACAAATGATTGCTCCAGGAATGTCTACATCAAGAAGAATGGCTTTACATTGCATCGGAACCCCATCGCTCAGAGCACTGATGGTGCAAGGACCAAGATTGGTTTCAGTGAGGGTCGCCACGCCTGGGAAGTGTGGTGGGAGGGCCCTTTGGGCACGGTAGCCGTGATCGGGATTGCTACGAAACGGGCCCCCATGCAGTGCCAAGGCTATGTGGCCTTGTTGGGGAGTGATGACCAGAGCTGGGGCTGGAATCTGGTGGACAATAATCTACTACACAATGGGGAGGTCAACGGCAGCTTCCCACAGTGCAACAACGCGCCGAAGTACCAGGTGAGCAGCGGGCCGCCTCAGAGGGCCATCTCAGATCACACCTTAGCTGCCTTAAACAGCATGCTTTAATGTTGCCACTAAAGGCTTTTGTCTTTTGTTTGGCAATTCTTAAATGGTAGAATGTTACATGTCAGTATTTCTTAATACACATTTGAGCAATCCTTCTTTGCTCTGGATCGGAGGTTGCCAAGCTTTTCCTGTACAGGCCAAAGAGTAAATATTTTGGGCTTTGCTGTTGATGTCTCAGAAATACTGTCAGCTCTGTTGGTGTGACATCACACCAGCTATAGATCTGTGAATAAAGAGGCACGGTGTGCCTGAACAGGCCTCCACAGGCACTGCTGCAGGACTCGTTTGGCCAGGGGGTACAGTTTGTTGGTTAATATTTACGAATGTCATCTTTCTTGTGTCACTTAACATCCAGGGGTTTTGTTTTGTTTTGCTGGTCACCTTATCACAAGAAATGCATGTATGTGCATATGTATGCATATTCACTATGCTTCTTACTAATGTGGATTCAGAGTCCTTGCAGGTATTAGCGTTCTCTCTAGAGACCAGTTCAGGCAAGCTGCTACATTTGTTTTTAAACTTTATTTTATGGGTATTGGTGTTTTGTCTGCATGTATGTCTATGTATGCCTGGCGCCCCCAGAGGCCAGAAGAGGAAGTAAGATTCCCTAGAATCTTACAGTTACAGACATCATAAGCCACTATGTGAGTACTGGGAATTGAACTTGGGTCCTCTCCAAGAGCAGACAGTGTTTTAACTGCTGAGCCTCCTCTTCATCCCCTAGTCTTCCATCTTAGTGTCTTAAATTAATTTGATTCTAGAATCAAAATTTTGTCTTAAAGCCATATTATAGATTCAGCAGAATGTAAAACAACAGTTACATGAAGTTACAAGATTTGGGCTGGAGAGTTGGTGCAGTGGTTAAGAGTACCTGATGCTTTTCCAGAGTTCAGCTCCTGTCGCCTACCTTGGGCAGCCCACAACTGCGTGTACCTCCAGCTCCAGGGCGTGCAACTGACTCTATGGCCAGAGAACATGCATTTGCAGACATACACTGTACACACACATTTTAAAAGTATCTTTTTTTAAAAAGTCCCCCAAAGTCTTGAGGAAACGTAGATTTCTTATTTTGGAGCCACAGGTAGCTCAAATCTCTAGTTTCAATAGCACTTTTAGGGACTGGCAAGATGCTTCAGTGGCTAAGAGCACTAGGTGCTCTTCCAGAGGACCGAGGTCCCAGCATCCATGGCGGCTCTCAACTAACTCCAGTACTTGAACTCTTGAAAGTGCCCCACGCTCTGATGTACTTTCTTCCACAGGCACTGCCATGCACGTGATGGCTAGACATACATTCAGGAAAAATACCCACCCATATAACATAGTGATGATAATAAAACTATCAGCTCTGGTGTACTAATATAAAAGGCAAAAATACATCTCCATTTCCTGAAGTGCAAAAGCTGGGAGGTTTTCTTTCATAAAATCTCTTCTCACTAACAGAGATAACTTAGACGATACAAATTCTTTGTACGCTTCCCACTTGCTGATTTGTACCCTGTTCTTGTAGCCATGCCTTTGGTGGGTGTCCTGCTAACCCTGTGATGTCTGTTCACAGATAGGAGAGAGAATCCGAGTCATCCTGGACATGGAGGACAAGACTCTAGCCTTTGAGCGTGGGTATGAGTTCCTGGGGGTTGCCTTTCGAGGACTTCCAAAAGCCTGCTTATACCCAGCAGTCTCTGCAGTATATGGCAACACAGAAGTGACTTTGGTTTATCTTGGAAAACCTTTGGATGGATGACAATGGCTTTCTGGAAAGAAGGACAGTAGAGAAGAGATCTACTTGTGGAAAGTAGAACCATGAAGTGATAGTATCATGTGTGCATGCCCAAGAAACATCCTGAAGACACATGAAGCTGAGAACTGGAGAAGCAGCTCCACCACAGAGATGACCATAGCGTTTCCTCTTTCCACTGGGCCAGAGAATCCTCAGGGTTGCAGTTGGTGGAGTGGGCAGTTGACATATGCATGTTGCCCCAGAGTCTTCTCTTAAGTTAGCACGGTTACTTCCAGCTTAACAGTGAGTGTGTAGAGATGCCAGGGGAGGGATCGCAAGAGTTTATGTAGTGCTCATGGAGAAGGCTCGGTCCATCTTACAACTGCCTGTTTTTTCTCCAGTCCCTTTTTTCCAGCCAGCTTGACTTAGAAAGTATGAAACTGGCTGGGTTTTATTTAATATTTTTAATATATTGAGAAGCATGGTCTGCCTGGACTGCACTTCTCTAGCAATGAGAAATAAAACTGTGCAGCTATTTTAAAAGTTGTATATATAATGTGTGTAAAAACTGTAAAAAATGAAAAAAAAGGACAAAGGCATTGCTTTGTTCTACTTCAGTTTCTTAAAAATCACTACATGGTACAAAATTGCAGTGACATTTGGGGACAGTAGGGTAACAGAGAGAAGAGGAGACATGTTATACTGGCTTATTTGATAGTGTTTTGGGCTTATAGTCCATGGCTGTAACAGAATTATGGTACAGGTTCCTAATTGGTTAAAGACTGAGGAAGCAGATCTACTTATAATTATGCATATGCCAGCAAGGCTGGTTCAGAAGTAATAGGAATGTTGGCATCTGGCTTTAGTGTTTGGCCTTCTGAGAAAACTGGTCTCCATGCAGAACAGTTTCAGCTGCTCTTACCAGTACTCAGTATGAGCCTATTAGTATTAAACCCTAGGAAATCACATGGTCAGCCATTCTTTTCTTTCTTAACTTTATAAATGCTGTAGATGTTATGAAGAATCTTTAATTTCATATTGTTTACATTATACAACAATCGAAGCCTCAAAGTCTCCTTTGGGGCTGTCATCAAATGTTTACTCACCCATCTGAAATAGCACCAGCCTGAACCCAGGTTAGGAGTGTTCTTAATCACCTAGGCATTGCCCCGTGGGACTCAATGCTGAAAACTTCAGGTTGGCAACAATATGAAAGCTTCATTGGAGAGGTAAACGTCATTTCCTGTTGTGACCCATGAGCCTTCTCACTAATACTCTCTGGAATAATTCAACACATGAGCTGGTTGGTGATTTGTTTTCTTTTGTTAGAACAGAAACATCTTTTTGTATAAAGGTATAATTACTATGGTTCAGATCCATAAGGATGATGAAGGCGAGTAAAGTCTTCGTACTTTTTACATGATTGCTGTATGTATATTTTGTTTTAGATCTAATAAAATTAGGGACAGAGAGCAGCTTGCTGGGGTTCTTGGGGTCCTTGAGAATTAAATTTGTCAATACTGCTATGAAGCGGGAGGCTTCGGCCATAGAACAGTCTGTAGTTGCCTTCTGAAAGGGTTACAGGTATTTTATTGTATATTTGCTATGTTGCTTGAAAAAGAGAAATTTGTTAAAGATTCTTTTTTGATAATCTGTATCAAGAAGAAACCTTGTACAAAGTGGAATTATATGTTAAACGTATTAGGGAAGATAGCTGGCCCAGGAATTGTTTTGTTTTCCTTGTTTTTTTGTGGGATTTTTGGTTTGTTTTTCTGCTCTAGAACAACTCAATTTGGTGGCACTTAGAAATCGATTAAAGGCCTGGTTAAGGACTGGTTAAAGACTGACTAGTTAAAAGGTGGGGTGGTCCTTACATACTTGCCACATCTTCAGGGTGTGACAGTTCCTCAAGCTTCTCATGAGTTTGACTCATAACTTCTGTTTTTGCCTTGTTGGTAAATGTTCATTTGCAACAAGTTTTTGAAGGTGCTGACTGGAAAACAAAATCACGTGGTTATTCATTCCTCTTTGAACCTAGAGTTGGATAATTGCCTAACAATTTAACACCGAGCCATTCTTTCTGCGTCTTGTTTTGGTTTTGATTTTTTTAAAAGCCTGGTTCTCAGTACGTAGCTCAAGCTCTCCTTGAACTCACAGTGATCTCCCTGTGTCATCCTCCCCAAAACTGGGATTAGAGGGAACGCTACCATTCCCAGAACAATAAGCCATTTTAGCTCAGAGATTCCAATGTTCCTAGTTAGGATGGGCATCTAGAGAATGGAGAATTTTTGTTTATAGCCTGCTCTATTTACTAGAAATCTTGTTACTGGAGCCCAGTGGTGGCTGCCCAGAGCATTAAGGCAAACTGTTGTGTTGGAGGTCGTGTTCTCAGTGGTGCTTAACGAGCATGTGGAAGAATCAGTTGTTCATGAGCTGAGTATAAATCACCTAAGTCAGTGCTGCTCAAGTGTGGCTGGATCTCAGAGTGGCATAAAAAATACTAAGGTTGGGTATCCTGATTCTGGCTGGAACTGGAATATGTTCTGACCATGAGGATTTAAAAATGCCCTGGTTTTAGAATGCTACCAAAGGTGAGTAAAGTTGTGCCTAATTTCACCTAGACGCTTCTCATCTACAAAGTAGGAAATTCTTGCTCCCCTCACTACCTCACAAGGATACAGAGGGCGCAAGAGAGAACACTGGGAGTGTTGGATTGTGGGGGAAATGCTGCAGAAGTGCAAGCATCTGCTATATTTCAGCAGCAGCTGTGATCAGGAGAACGTGTAATTGAATTTATTGTTGCTGTAGGAAGCTCTTCTGTCATTCTTTGAGGAAGCATGCAGGGTGGAACAAACATTAATTACTATTACTCACTATGGCCTTCTGTCCTACTTGACAGGTGGTTATGTTATCTAGGTTTTCATAGGAAAGAAGAAATATTAAGGCTTAATTCTGTAATGTTCATTGGCTCATAATTCATTAAAAAGTTCATACAAGGAACTCCGTGGTAGTACATGTCATTTCATAGTTGCCATTTTTTTCATTGTTGACTTCTGAATGTCAAGCCATTTCATTCATCTCTCGTTTTTACTCCCAAGCTTACACACAGATGTAACAAAGCATCTGAAGCAAGCTCACTCGGTCCAGCTGAGCATGTGAAATGGCTCCGTGCTGAGCTAGTGCCTGCATCTTGGGTCTAACATGACTGGGAAGTGGGAAAAAGCGAAGGCCTAAACTTTACAGAAGTTACAGTTAACTTCATCGTTTATGTCTTTTAATCAACAAATAATTTGATGAGACAGAAATTAAAGAGTTTTCAAAAGTATTAGTATTAAAAAGATTGCATAAGCCAAGACTACCACAGCAGAGACTGGGCAAGGCCATGATTGTTGGAACAGTTCATGTCCAAACCAAACGCTTGTCCTCATAACATTTTCCTCACCCCCCCCCCCCCACAGAATCTCTCCTCCCTTGCAAGTTTCCTAGTTTTGTTTTTTAATACATACTTGACTCAAACTGTGGGCTTCACGCCCTGCTCATAACCGCTGTTGTCTAGCTACCCAATACAAGCACAGCATCTTGGGTACACTCTTTGCAGTCTTTAAGCGTAGGAACTAGGGACTCACATACTTTCTATGGAAAAGAAAAAATCAGGAATAATGACTTCTAAACATACAGACCAAAGTATAAGCAGAGACAAATGAGAAAGAAATTCCATGTCCAGGTGAAGCAGAAAGGTATGGGTGGCAAATCTGAATGAAGAGTTACTGTCAGTGCTTTTTAGCCACACCTCTTAATTTGGAAATACTGGTAAAATGACTGACTAGTTTTTGATGTAGATTTCATATTGCTTAAGAATAGAAATGAGAATGTGTTTTAATTTTGGGGGGAAGGGGTTCCATTTTGCCTTAGCTTCCTGGTGAAAAGTTAAAACCAGGGCTGGCAAAATGGCTCAGCAGGTAAAGGGACTTGCCACCAAGCCCTGTGACCTATGATCTCTGGGATCCACATAGTTGGAAGGGGAAAGCCAGCTCCCAAAAGTTATCCTTCACTTGCAGGCTGTGGCCCACATGTGTATGCACAGTTCCAAACGGAATAAACAAAATGTAAAGAAAAAAATTTTTTAAAGCTAATGTCTGCATAGGGATCTAGCTCAGCGATAGAGTGCTTACCTAGCATGCACAAGGTCCTGGGTTCAAATCTCCAGTACCATATATAACAAAAGGCCTAAATAAAAGTCCCACTGTCTTTACATATTAAAAGTTCAATCCCTGTAAAATTTAAAATTCAAAGTCTCTTAAATGTGGACTCCACTAAAATGCTTCCTTCAAGAGGGAAAAATATCAGGGCACAGTCATAATTAAAAGCAAAAATCAAACTCCAACCGTCCAGTGTCTGGGATCCACCTCATGATCTTCTGGGCTCTTCCAAGGGCTTGGGTCACTTCTCCAGCTCTGCCCTTTGTAGCACACATCTCGTCTTCTAGGCTCCAGCTGTTTGTATTCCACTGCTGCTGCTGTTCTTGGTGGTCATCTCATGACACTGGCATCTCCAAAATACTGCTGTCTTCCACTGTAACTAGGCTTCACCAATAGCCTCTTATAGGCTCTCTTTATGGTGCCAAGCCTCAACTCCATTGCATGACCCTTTCAGTCCTGGGCCATTAATTGGAACTGAGGCTGCACCTTCACCAATGGCCTTCTGTGGGCTCTCTCAGTGCCAAGCCTCAGCTGCTCTTCATGACCCCTTAATGCCTTCAAAACCAGTACTGCCTGGGTGACTCTTACATATTACCACGTCCAGCCACAGCACAAGGTACAACCGTGGCTACTCTGGAACACAGCCTCTGTGCTTTTAGAAAACACTTCCCAGATTTCACCTTGATGCTGGCCTCTTCTTAATCACCGCTAATTTCTTAGCTCCAGCTAACCAGTATCAATAGCCTGAGTAATGCAAAAGTTTCACTTTAGTAGTTCTGGTGTCTTGTTAATCATAGCCGATTCTTCAGCCCCAGCTAACCAAAACCACAGAATCTTCCCAATCACAACAGCAACAGCCCTGATAAGAGTCTTTAATCTTCCTTCTGAAATTTCACAAGCCAGGCCTCCATCTTCTACACTGTTCTCAACATTATCTTCCAAGCTCCTACAGAACATCCCACAGAACTCTTAACATCCCAATGGTTCTTCTAGCTCAAAGTTCCAAAGTCCTTCCACCGTCCTCCCCGAAACACGGTCAGATTGTCACAGGAATACCCCACTCCTGGTACCAATTTGTCTCAGTCAGGGTTTCTATTCCTGCACAAACACTATGACCAAGAAACAAGTTGGGGAAGGAAAGGGTTTATTCATCTTACACTTCCACGTTGCAGTTCATCACCAAAGGAAGTCAGGACTGGAACTCAAGCAGGTCAGGAAGCAGGAGCTGATGATGAGGCCATGGAGGGATGTTCCTTACTGACTTGAAGTTTAGTTCTAAGCATATTGTAATGGAAGTAGGCTAGGCAACTTTTGTTTAACATGACTGACTTGCTTCATTTCCCAGTCTGTGCTCCTTCATTGTACCAATGACGGTTTGTTATGCTGCTTTCATCTGTGTATCATGCACTTTGGTCACACCCTTCCCACTCCCTCTCCTCCCTCCAGCCTCTCTGCTTTGATGTCATTTGAGTGTGCAGTTAAGTCTAGACTTTGCATGTGGCGAGAAATGCAATCTTTGTCTGAGTCACCAGTTTTTATGTTTTTTAAGATAAGGTCTCTCTCTGGAGTGGAGCAGGCTAGTCTGGAACTTAGATCTGTAATGCTGCCAATCTCCAGAGTACCCTGATTACAGACATGTGTATACAGACATATATGGCATCTCTTCACTTTTGAAGTGAAAAAAGCCTTTAAGATGGGAATGAAAACTATCAACAGCTGTCCTCTTCGGAAGCCAAAGGGTGATACCATTTCTAGTCAAGGTTCTCAGAGTGGTCAGGCTGTGCACACATGATCCCTTACTGAAAGGTGAGCGGCTGGCTGGCTAAAGCATTGACAAGCAGCTTTGAGTGCTGTCTGCTCTTTCCTTTCCTTTCCTTTCCTTTCCTTTCCTTTCCTTTCCTTTCCTTTCCTTTCCTTTCCTTTCCTTTCCTTTCCTTTCCTTTCCTTTCCTTTCCTTTTCTTTTCTTTTCTTTTCTTTCTTTTCTTTTCTTTTCTTTCCTTCTTTCTCTCTTCTTTTTTCTTTTTTTTTGTTTTTGTTTTTGTTTTGTTTTGTTTTTCGAGACAGGGTTTCTCTGTATAGCCCTGGCTGTCTTGGAACTCACTCTGTAGACCAGGGTGGCTTCGAACGCCGAAATCCACCTGCCTCTCCCTCGTATGTGCTGGGATTAAAGGTGTGTGCCACCACTGCCAGGCCTGCCTGCCTTTCCAAAGAGCACTCTGCAGCGACATACGGAAGTGTCAATGAGGCCCCACACCTTTCTTATGTGTTTTATGTGGCCACACTCGAGCTCTCACATTGTGAAAGGTCCCTCCAGCTGCCCTGCTATCAACCACCTACTCGGACTTAGAAAGAAAGAAATCAGAAAAGTTAATTCAATATTGGTTAAATATTTTGTAGCATCCATGCCATGATGGGCTCTTGCCAGCTACTATGAATAACAATAACAAAGAGGTCACTGCCTTAACAGACTTGTCCATGGGGTCCTATGTGGTGGAGGCCAGGGGATGCTCTAAACGTGAGTGATGTCTGAGAAGAGTTTCATCAGGAGATGAAAGCATAGATGCTGGAGAGGCCTTGAGAAGAGAATAACACCGAGATATTGAGGCCAGAGTTTAGCTGTCAAACTAAGGGCTTTGGACTTCTCCTGTCTCGTGCATGATCCACGATACAATCCTACAACTATTCCACCTGCAAAAAGTGACAGTATCATTGAGTCATAACTTAGGTGACTAAGGGTATGGAGGAGAGAGGTATTAAGGTATTCTGAGGGGATGGGGAGAGGGCTCGGTTGGTAGTGTTTGCTATGGGAGCAGTCTTGAGCACCACAAGCTGGTCTTGGTGGCACATACCTGTCACCCCAGTGGGGCCCAGGTTCAGTAGGACTCCTTTTCTCAGATAATAAGGTAGAAAACAACTAAAGAAGACACCTAACATTGACCTCCAGCCTATACTGGTGTCTTATGGTTTCTAGTGCTGTAGAAAACACCATGGACAAACAATTTATAGTCCCAACATGAAGAGATGCTAGGGCAGCAACCTGGGGACAGGAAGTGAAGCGGAGGCCTTGGAGGAACTTTGCTGCCTTGCTGCCTGCCGTGTAGGCCGCTCACCCTCTTTCTTATACCATTCAGGATATCTCTGGGGTGTCACCACCCACAGTGAGCTAGGCCCACCCACATCAATCATTAATAAGATACACTACAGGCCGGGTGTGGTAGCGCACGCCTGTAATCCCAGCACTTGGGAGGCAGAGGCAGGTGGATTTCTGAGTTCGAGGCCAGCCTGGTCTACAGAGTGAGTTTCAGAACAGCCAGGACTACACAGAGAAACCCTGTCTTGAATAAAACAAACAAAAAACCCAAACAAACAAAACAAAACAAAACAAAACAAAAAGATACACTACAGACACCTACAGGCAAATCTTATGGAGGTGTTTTCTCAACTGTGAGTCCTTTCCTCCAAATGACTCTAGTTTATGTCAAGTTGTCAAATATTGAACCAAACAGCCAGGCAGTGATGGCGCACTCCTGTAATCCCAGAACTCTGGGAGGCAGAGGCAGGCGGATTTCTGAATTCGAGGCCAGCCTGGTCTACAGAGTGGGTTCCAGGGGGTTGGGGATTTAGCTCAGTGGTAGAGCGCTTGCCTAGCAAGCGCAAGGCCCTGGGTTCGGTCCTCAGCTCTGTTAAAAAAAAAAAAAAAAAAAAAAAAAGACAGAGTGGGTTCCAGGACAGCCAGGGCTACACAGAGAAACCCTGTCTTGAAAAAATCAAATCCAAAAAACAAACAAAAATCTAGCCAAACATATATGCATACACACATAAACATCTACCTATACACATGCCCCCCCCCCAAAAGGTCAGTGGGTACACCAAGAGAAAGACATTGTTGCCATGCCCTGCTGAAAATAATAGGGCTGGCTCTCCATTAAGACAGGGAACTGAAAGGTGTAGCGGCTGGGTGGTAGTAATGTCAGTTTACATACGTTGTCCAAAGAAAAACTGTTCAAAAGGTAGTTGGAACTAATTTGTAGTTGAGGTAGATGGAGAGTGAGGGCCCACTGAAGCAGCTGCTGATTGGGTCAGTGATGGCTCCTCTGGGGTAAGAGCTCTGGGCATCAAGCCTAAGAATTGGAGTTTCTTCCCCAGAATCCATATAATGGAAGGAGAGAGCAGACTCCGACAAGCTGGCCTCTGACCTTCACGCATGCGCCCCACGGCATGAACGGTCATGCGCATACCAAATGTTAAAAGGCAGGCTGTGGTGGTGCGTGCCTCTGATCTCAGCAATCAGGAGGCAGAGGCAGGCAGATCTCTGAGGTCCAGGCTGGCCGAGACTACGTAGTGAGACCCTGGTTCAAATAAGAAAAAGGTTTTTAAAAAGCTGTCGATGACTTG